>NW_026920208.1:0-168646 GCF_032062105.1 Saccostrea cuccullata
CGCGCTGCAAGCATCACTATAAGCATGTTTGCAATAAGTGTGTTTTAAGGTAATTTCTAATTTGTTATAAATCCGATAACAATGCTCGGCACATGCTTAGTTTTTCCTGGACTATATGCCCTTTCACACAAAGTAAAAGCATTTTATCAAATACTATAAATCAATCAGATATTAGATATTTAGATGAGAGCATATTATTTTCATGCCCAAGTTACAGGTAAAATGGTCCACATACAAGAATGCTTTCTATTATCATAATAATCACTAAAGGCTTCTGTCATTAAAAATTTTAATTCTGCTAAAATAAAGTGCTAAAAAAATTAGGAATTAACAAACAGTTTCTCTTTAAACAATAAACTTAATCTACTGGTACTATTGTGAAAGCTTCACATTTCTGTCATGTGTCTTTGGATCAAAGTCACAAAGCATGCGCTTGGCTGAGTTTTACATGTACATCTTTGTATGTTGATAATATGGTCATTCATTGAAAGCATCTCGTACTTTGTTCCAGCCTACTCCAATTTTAGTGTGATATTTATCAACCTGCAAAAACAAAAAGATTTTTTAATTAGTCTTTCAATTAACAAATCCATATAATTCATTTTGGTAAAGAATTCAAACCTTTTAAAACTACCATTAGACTAAAATGTTTTTAAAAATACTTGTTATTAATGTTCCAATTTAAAGATAACAGATGATAATGGTGGATAATGGGAAAACATATATTTTAAAAAATATACATCTCATTGATTATGCATTCAAAAATTGCATATTAATGCACTGTTCACAATGGGAATTTAATTAAAATTAATCGTACATAACTGTGAATTAAATTTTAAACGTATTCACATGGAGAATTAAATGTGCCACCTGAGTGACTTTGGTAACCTAACAATTTCATATGGCTTTGACCTTGAAATTGTGCAATAGTGACTTACTGCTCCAACAAGCTCTGCGTAAAGTCCCATAATGCCATTGGCTTTTTCTGCATGTGCTCGCTGCCTTTCTTGTAAAACATTCAGGAGATGCTGTCTTTGCTCCTCCAACTCTCTTAAACCTTTCTCTTTATCACTGAAGTGTTGCATCATCAACAGACGCTGCCTTTAGAATAGAAATGACAAAAATTACTCACACAGGAAAAACAATCTTGTCCATCTAACATGTAAATTTCAACAAAAGCACTTGAATCAAATTGAGAAAACTCACAAAAAGACCATAAGGTACTTTTTAACTGAATGAAAATCAAAATTTTTAAATTTTGGAACCTCAATTGGACCCCCCCCCCCCCAAAAAAAATAAAGACCATCGTTAGACTTACTCTTGCAGTTGATTGAGTGTTTCCTGCATTCCCTTGTTCTTGTTTTGCTGTTGGAGGCCGAGTTTGTAGAGAGCTTTTCCTGTCGATTAGAGATGTTCTCCTCCACGATCTCAATCTTCTTCCTCAGATCTCGCATCGAATCTTTCTTGTCGACCGTCTTCTCTCTGTAGGCCTTGATATCATTGGCCTTGGATCTATAAAACAGTTTTCTTATATTTAGTTTTTATCTCTAAGTAAGTCAACAGATATCATAGTGCAGATAACAGACAGATACCAACAGGTGTAACGGATGGACAGAAGACATAGACACCCCAGCACTACATAGTACATATTTTAGGGGTATAAGAATTAACCTTTCTTAGGAAAATATAATTTATCAATCTGTCAAAATATGTATAATAAGATACAATTAACTGGTCAATCAGTCAGAGCATGTGGGTATGATTTTGCAATTAACTGAATGACTACTCAGTATTCATTTATAGTCCCTTCTTTTTAATAATTCAACTTTCAAAATTTTTTGCACATTACTAATAAATAAAGCTTTAAAGTGTTTCTGTTTATTTAAGAAATAAGGTATCATTTTTAAAGTTTATCAGGATGTAGATACAGGTTGTTCATGTAATCCAATCCCATAGATCCTGAATACTTTAGCTTACATGGCAGCGTCCACATCCACCTTGATGTTGTGTAACAGTTTGGTGGCCTTCTCGTTGTTGGAGATGGCGACCTTGAACTCCTCCACCTGTTGCCTTTTGGCCTCCAGCTGCTGCCTCTTCCTCTCCAGATTCCCCCGGAGCTCCCCTAGGTGTACCTTCATCATGTCCTGCTCCTCCATCACTTTCTCGGGGGACTGGACGATCTTCTGACTCAGTCTCTGTCCCTCCTCCTCAGCTTGGGTGATGGCCAACTTTACTTTGTCCTGAAATTTCAAATTACCATAAAATTTTTTATCTATTCTTCTATGTAATTACAATTCGATCATTTATTTCTCATTCTGAAATCATTGAATTTTTTATTCACAGCTCTTGACGCAAGATTCATATCCAATTACTGTAGTTATTAATATGATATTTCAAAAACTGTTCATTTTTAAAAATCCACAGATGTGAAATAAATTTGAATTTTGCCATTTCAATACTGAATTACTGTATAATCCCTATTAGCCGCCCAGGCGCTAAGAAAATTGCGAAAAGGGGGCTTTTATTTTGGTATTCTCTTTATGATATTTAATGTCATATTTTAACTTAAATAAATCTTTTGAAGAAAAAATAAATAAATACAAAGAACCACTGAAATATACTGACATGCAAAAGAAACGCAACACCCTACTTTAGGGGGAAATAATTATGTAAAGAATTTTGTATCTTAAAATTATGAATATCTTCAATTTGGTAAACAATGGTTGAACGATTTCCATACCATAACCGGAAGTCAAGTTTGAGTCTGCTTAACAGAAATCAAACATACATGTTAACAAACATTTGGCAATATTATGGAGTTTTAAGGGTTTTTTACTGTTCATCATAAGTAATGCAGCAATATTTAAACCAGAAATCTCTGTCGAGACTGTAGCTCTACTGGTTTGTACTTATAATAAAGTAAAGAGAATAGGAGCATTTGGGACTTAAAATTTTATAAAAGCAAGAGAGAGAGAGAATAAAAAATCAAAATAAAAAACACAAAACTGATGATTATGTATCATGGTGTAGTCTACTTGCATGCCAAATTATATTACAATCAGACTATAACTGTAGGAGGAGTAGCATTTTGAAAGTATTTCACAGAAAGTTCTATTCTTAGTAACCGCAACACCGTTCATCGAAATCAATAACCGATACACAGAATTATGTATCTAAGTGTAGTCTACTTGTGTGCCTAGTTATATTGAAATCAGACCAAAACTGTAGGAGGAATAGCATTTTAAATTTTTTTCACAGAAATTTCTATTTCTAGTAACCAGGGCAACACCATTCATCAAAATCAAAAACGGATATAAACAGAGTAATGTATTAAAGTGTATATAACTTGTTTGCCAAGTTATATTGGAATCAAACCAAACTTATAGGAGGTGTCGCATTTTGAATGATTTTCACAGAAATTTCTATTTTTAGTTACCATGGCAACACCCTTCATCGAAATTAAAAATTGATATATAGAATTATGTATCTTTGTGTAGTCTACTTGTGTTCCAAGTTATATTGAAATCAAACCAAAACTGTAGGAGGAGTAGCATATTGAATGATTTTAACAGAAATTTCTATTTTTAGTAACCATGGCAACACCGTTCATCTAAATCAAAAACCCCTATATAGAATTATGTATCTTAGTGTAGTCTACTTGTGTGCCAAGTTATATTAAAATCAGAAGAAAAACTGTAGGAGAAGTAGCATTTTGAATGTTTTTCACAGAAATTTCTATTTTTAGTAACAACGGCAACACCATTCATCGAAATCAAAAATCGATATATAAAATTTTGTATCTTAGTGTAGTCTACTTGTGTGCCAAGTTATATTGAAGTCAGACCAAAACTGTAGAGGGAGTAGCATTTTGAATGATTTTCACAGAATTTCTGTTTTTAATAAACACGGCAACATCATTCATTGAAATCAAAAACTGATAAACTGAATTATGTATCTTAGTGTAGTCTACTTGTGTGCCTAGTTATATTGAAATAGCACCAAAACTGAAGGAGGAGTAGTTTCACAGAAATTTCTATTTTTAATAACCACGGAAACACCATTCATCGATATCAAAAACGGATAAACAGAATATTGTATCTTAGTGTAGTCTACTTGTGTGCCAAGTTATATTGAAATCAAACTAAAACTGTAGGAAGAGTAGCATTTTGAAAAATTGTTTACAGACAGACAGACAGCTGGACAGACAGCTAGACAGTCGGATGGACGCTGGATGCATTACTATCACATAAGCTCTTCTGGTCTCTGACCATAGAGCTAAAAATTGTCACTACAAAGCACTTGGACACACGTGGTCCATGCCGATCAGTTTATTTGGTCAGGGAAAATTTCAAAGGTGGAAAGTTCAATGGTATTTTGGTTGATTGAAAAAAAAAATTTTTTTTTCTTCCAAAAATGAATATTACTCTTGTCTGTAAATGTTGTAAATTAATGAGCATGGTTTAATTACATCAAATTAATTATATAGCATGCAACATTACAAATCTTTCATCTTTTGAAGAGATTTCCTTGAAGGGGAGGGTGGGTAATAAAACATGCATAACACTCTCCTTAAAATAATTTAAACAAACGTTTTGTAAAGTTCGGACTTCTTTTCTTTCAATACTGTGTACTGGCTTTATTTTTTATAAAACAGAGACCTAATATAACTAGATCTAAAGTTATTTATAATTTGATACACAAAAAACGAGTTTGATTCTGTTGTACATGAATGATCAAACTCAGAATTGATTTTGAATTATATTTCTTTACATATAATATTAATGATTTTATAGTCAAAGCATATAGGAAGGAAGAGAAAAAACTTCAGGTGAGAATTCCACATTCTACCTAAAATTAGATTTTTTTATTCCTCTTGTCTAAATAATTGTTGTCCCAGATGCCTTACCTGAGAAGGTATTGAGAAAGTTCCCAATGTTCCCATTCCTGTGATGTAGAAATTCATGTTATTTCCCTTTCAATTTGTGAGTTTAGGTTTATTTTCTTGTCAAAAGTAAAATTCTTATTCCATTTTTAGAACATGATTCAACATCCCCCTCTGAAAAATCTTTGATCTCTCCCAAGGACTAATAGATGGTACAACACAAAGCGCGCAAGATTTTATACTTATTATTGCACTAACGAATGGTTACAGGAGAGAGAGAGAGGGAGTTCATAAGTAAATAAGAGTAAATAAGAATTTTAAAATTATCTCCCAAATATTAATACAGAAATTATTTTTGTTTAAAAAAAATAGCTAAACTGTTAGGCAGGGATACTGAAATCTCGAAAGACTTCCTGTAACTTCATACATGTGTAATTATAAAACAGCCACATTCCTCAAAATGTACTTAGTTTGTGGTAGGAGTGAGACATCAAAAATATAATTTTTGCTTGAATGTCATGTTTATGAAACTTTAAGAAAAAAAATTATATCAAACAATGTTATTTCAGATCTGCAAATATGTACAAGCTTACCCAGTTACTCAGCTCTCATGATGTCAGTGTTTAGGAATTTTATTCTCCATGCAATGGAATTAAGAAATAATTAATAATTTAATTTATACATGTATGTATACATGTGTTTTATACTATAGTTATTTTTCATGTAATAATGTAGAATTTGAATATATTGTGTATTTCTTGGTGTATGGGAGACAGTCAGGCACTAGGGGTTCAATAAAGAATAAAAAAAACCTCAAAACCGAATTGAGAAGAAATGTCTGTCTTTCAAGAATAATTAGAAAACGGTCTTGTCAATTACCCCCACCTCCTCTCCGGTGTAAAAAAAAATTGCAAATGCCTAAATGTCAATCTAAACCTTAATGTTAAAGAACTTACAGATGTACACATAAACAAGAGGATCATGGGCCATAGGTCACCTGAGCATTATGCAACAACTTTCCAGTGATTGAATTTGATTCATGTTTTAAGCCAGATGCTATGGCATTCACAATTTTGAAAGAGGCACCATAATGATCATCATAACTATAGACTTAGCAGTTGCTTAGTTTGGTTATTAATACCCAAACATGTAGGCAAGGTAGGGGAACAAAAAATGCATTTCAGTTAATCAGTAATATTCAGCAATAATCAGTGGTGCCCCTACCACACATGAACCCCTGACCTTTAGGCCTGGATCCACACATTGCACAATTTTTGAAAAGGCGTCCTTGCTTTCAAAAAATATTTGATTAATAACAATGAGCAGATTTCAAACAATATAATTCATTCATTTTCAGTATATAAGTACAACCCCCCCCCTCTATGGTACCCCTGACCCTGGGGCCTTGAAATTCACAATTCTGGAAGATTAGGGCCCTTGCTCATCATAACTAATTTGATAGTTCATCTGCTTAATACCCAGGAGCAGAGAAAAAAAAATTTCAAAGATGTAATGTATTTTCACTATATAATCAATAGAGCCCTGCCCAAACACCAGAACTCCTGACCCTGGGGCCATAAAATTCACAATTTTGGTAAAGGCATACTTGCTCATCATAACTATGTTCTTAGTTTATTTAATACCTAGGAGCAGAGAAGAAGATTTTCAAAGAATTCATCTATTTTCACTATATAATCAATAGAGCCCCACCCTAACACCAGAACCCCTGACCCTGGGGCCATAAAATTAACAATTTTGGTAGAGGCACTCTTGCTCATCAAGTGTAACAAGCGCATTGGGGTACATATTGTTACAATAAGACAAGGTATCTGAAAGAAATATGGCCAAATACGGCTATAGTTGGTATGAAACAAGTGGCAATAGATGAAAATGTTGCGTTTTTAAAAATTCATGTCAGCTCTAAGGACAAATCTAATTCCATTTGTTGGAAATATTTTAAGCCCAAGTTCAAGTGTTATTAATGCCAAGTCTGTATCAGGAAATTTCATTGAAAGCAACAGGATTCCATAATACCCGCAGGAAATGAAATTTATAACTTGAATTATATTGGGTAAGAAGGAAATTCAATATTTTGACAGAATATGAATCAGTAAGAAAGTTTCCATATTTCCAAAGCACATCATAATATAACTGAGATACGTCTACAATATTATATTCACTTGTCAAATAAGAATTGAGAGGTCTGACCCTGACTCCCAATACCTATCGAGAGGAAGCTCTTTGTCTACCCACACTTTGCACCTCAGGTTACATCTCTGCATTTCACACTAGCCTACACATTAGCAGAAAGGAATATACGCCACTGAAAATGGACTCTATTAGAAGCTCACAAATGTAAGTTTTCATGACAACAATTTAACTTTAAAAACAATTCCTAATTCATCTGAAACAGTGTAATCAGTGTAATTTGTTGACAGTAAAATTGGTTTTAACTTTTTACACCACTGAATTTAAAACATAACCTAGACACTTCCAGTTATGAATTTCACTATTTAAAAAAAAATGAATGATTTAGTTGATGTGAAAAATAAAATGATTCAGTTGAGGAAGTTTTTTTTTTATTTTATGATTTTTTAAATAAAAATTATCAATTATCATAATCATATTATAGATTTACAAAAGTGAAACATTAATTATACAAGAATTTAAATTCCACTTTAATCATTCTCAGTACTAAAGCCATACAGCACATATCAGAGTCTGTGTTTGTGGGACTGTGTTATAAAGTGGGGACCTCACAACTGGTGGCCATGAGGAGAGATGTTGAAGACATCTGGGAGATGGTGATAAATCAAGTGGGAAAAAATGAGTACAGATTGCTGGTGAGTGGAAGTTACGGAGAAGGACTCAGACTGGAAGGATCAGATATAGACATGATGCACTGGCCAAACAATCGCAGTGTGATCTGGGACTTATCTCAGTCTCAGTATTACAACACACACAGACAAACACTGATTCTCTGTGACTGTTCTGATAGTCCACCAGGATTTACTTTGTTAAATTTACTGTCACCAAGCATGGACAAATACATCCAGAGTATGTGTGTTAGAATGAATAACAGATATTATATATCTAGTTCTAAATACAGACAGATCTTTTTACCTGCGTTATCACTATCTTATAACCTTACTCAACATGGACCCTGTGCCAGTCTAACATTTCGACACAAGAATTTGATCATGCCTCCTGTTTTGTTAGTGACTTTTGGCCTCCGTCCCTCCTCTTGGATAGACAGATGTCACTCATGGCCCCAGCCTCATGTTGTTGATGATATAGTGAAAAATGGATGTCACTTTGTAGCAATTGGACATAAGCTAGGAAATCATGAAGATCATGAATGGAGAATTTCTTTCTCCCAAGCAGAAAAAAAACTTGTGTATATAATGAATCACTGTCAATTCTTAACTTATGGCTTGCTTAAATTGATCTTAAGAGAAATAATTAACAATGGAGTAGGTGATGATGATAAATTACTGTGTTCCTATCACATGAAGACGTCAGTTTTCTGGGTGATTCAACAAAATACAATACCTCACTGGTGTCCACAAAATCTCCTGAGGGGTTTCTGGGTGTGTTTTAAACTTATCGTCAAATGGGTGTATGAGGGGGCCTGTCCTAACTTTTTCATTCCAGGCAACAACATGTTTCTAAGTAAAATTTGTGACGTCAAACAACATCAATTATTTATAAGATTGTCAGAGTTGTATGAGAAGGGTTTAGCTTTTCTGCTACACAGTCCCTCCATTAGATCTTATATAATAGATGTCCTACATAACCCTAGAAACTCCATCTGTACAGATTATCATACTTGGATTTCTGAGGCTCATTTTGACAGAAATCTATTTTTTGAAATAATAGATCATTACATAAAACCAGATGAATTGGACATACAAATCTACATGAGATATCTACATACAATAGAACAGATGATAGGTTCACCCCTCCTGACACAGTATCAAGTCATTATGCTACAGAAACTTACTGCTACTGTCCTCAGAGCACTGCTTTATCTACACATGGAAACTTACACACATGAAAACAAACTGAGTTATAGAGCTGACAAAATGTCCTGTCAAATGTTGAAATTAGCTGCCAGATTTGGTTGTATTACAGACATGCTGTACATAGCCATGTATTATTACAAGACGCTTAGATACACGGAAGCTTTATCTATTATAGAGATGATCAAGGTCATGTTAAGCAGCCATATGTGATGTATCACTTTATTATAGATACAGAGATGTATACTGAGGCTGTCAGGGAGCATCCTGGTCTACAAAGATGAGACAAGCTGTAGCATGGGATATCAAACTTTACAATAGAATCCAGTTATACTTCAGTGAACTGATACCTGAACAACAGTCTGCTCTACAGAACCACAAACTTTATTATTTCTCACCCTTTATCCTGTTATACATGCTAGAGATCTTGTGCTGCAGACATGTAGACACAATGCGAGTACAAACAGCTCTAGATGATCTACAGACCCTAGTTCACTATAGTCAGGGACAGCTTATACGTACAGATTACAGAGACATATCATGGCAAATTCTGGGGATTTGTCAACAGGTGACAGGGGACCTGCAGGCTGCTTTATACTCATATCAACAATCTCTAAGACAAGAACCACACAACAAAATACAAACAGCTACAGAAATGAGAATACAGAGAGTTTTACAATGGATTCCCTTAATTAATTAAATATCAGGTGATATATGTAGGAGTTCACCTGATAGAAATTAACATTTACATATCCTCTTCTGATTTCATATTTTCTTTTCCGTCTGTTTTATTACATGTATTATAATAAAATGAAAGAGGCACCATTGCTTATCATAATTATACACTTAGCATGCATACTCTAGTTACTTAATACCCAGAGTTAGATCAGAGTAAAATAGAGAAAATGCATTTCAACTTTATAACCATTCTGCACCCCACCCCACAGGAACCTCTGACCCTGGGGCCACATATTTTAAAATTATTTTTATCATAAATTTTATTTGATTAATATCACAGAGCAGATTTCATACCATTAATCTATTTTCAGACTATACCCCTGACCCAGGAGGCATGAAATTAACCATTTTGCTAGATGCACCTTTCTTCATCATAAAATATATATACTAAGATCATTGGCATATTACCCAGGAGAAATGGAAAAGATTTCCGAAAGAGTAATGGAAAAGATTTTCAAAGTGTTCATGCATACTTTATGATCATTAGAGCCTTGCCCTAACACCCATGAAATTCACAAAATTAGAAGAAGCATAATGTTAAATGCATTTTGAAAAATTATGCAATTTGAAAAAACATTTTCAAAGTGTATTAGTGGGACCAATCTAACACCTTTGAAACCAGAAGTCTCTGTCGAGACTGAAGCTCTTCTGGTTTGTACTTATAGCAAAGGAAGAGAAAAGTACTTAAGCAATTGGGAATTGAAACTTTACCACAGCAATAAATAGATTTATGATCCTTGATTAAGTCTCTATGTTCTTAGTGAAGTCTACTTGCATGTCATATTATATTATAATCAGACTAAAACTGCATGTATTTGAAGTAGCATTTTGAGAGTTTTTAACAGAAATTTCTATTTTTGGTAACCAAGGCAATAATGTTCATCAAAGTCAAAAACTGATATACAGAATTGTGTATCTTAGTGTAGTATTGTGTGCCAATTATATTGAAATCAGACCAAAACTGTAAGAGACGTAGCATTTTGAAAGAATTTCACAGAAATTTCTATTTTTAGTAACAACGGCAACACCGTTCATCAAAATCCAAAACCGATATAAAGAATTACTGTATCTTACTGTAGTCTGCTTGTGTGCCAAGTTATATTGAAATCAGACCAAAACTGTAGGAGTAGTAGTATTTTGAAGAATTTCACAGAAATTTCTATTTTTATTAACCACGGCAACACAGTTCAACGAAACCCAAAACCGATATACAGCATTATGGATCTTAGTGTAGTCTACTCGACTACTCGTGTGCCAAGTTATATTGAAATCAGACCAAAACTGTAGGAGGAGTAACATTTTGAAAAATTGTTTACAGACAGACAGCTAGACAGACAGACGGGCGGGCGCCAGACGCATTATCGCATAGCTCTTCTGGTCTCTGACCTGTAGAGCTAAAAAATAAACTCTCCTTTGTTTTTCGTAACAATGCTAAGGCTACTTGAAAATGGCTTATGTACGCATTTGATTTCCATTGCTCTAGCTGGAAAATTACAATGTAAAGGTGATGGAGAGTTGCTGATGTGAAATTTCATTACAGTACGCCTCAACAGGGTCTTATGTATCATATATGCATTAAGGACAGTCCTTGTACCGGAAATCCAAGGGTGGCTACACTGCTCTAAATTAGAGAAAATTCGACCTAATCAACTGAAAATGGGCATTTAAAAATGCCAAAGAATAATTCCTCCGCTCAGATCTTGATATTAAGGGGATGAAGGGCCTTTAGCTGAAAAAATACCTGTCATTTAATTTTTTTCGTATTTTGTATATGTCTTATTTAGTATGTCCTACATACTATAAAGCAGACATATCAATAGGTTTCTAGACTCTGAGATATTGAGTGACAAATACCATACCCCACAGTGTCTGAGCGGAGTTTTTATTCTCCGTGTTTGTGGGTCCATTACTCGGTCGATAATTGAAATTTTTCACCATAGATAAAAAATATACCTGCGGAAATGTGTCTTTTAAAATATTTTAGAGTATGAATAGGGTGAAAAATTGGAAAAAGCAAGATCTTTTGTAACACCACATCTGGAGACAAAAATTTACGACTTTTTAGGACAACTTAAACCATAAAAAAATCAATTTGCAAAAAATCCTATTGATTAACTGTAAAAATATCGATTGGTGAAGCTGAGCTCAATATTGCACGTGGCAAAGTTAAACGAGTCATGATCATGAGAAAAACATGTCATGTTTACATTTCTGGTACCGGGAAAACCCAACTATGACGTCACACATTCCTGAAATAAGCGAAATAAGACAAACCCACAGAACTTTTCCGTCAACAACCATGTAAAAATATTTTTTGCGTTCTGAAATTTTCAAAATACCCTACCATGTACATATTATGGCCTGTTTTTATGATTTTATACTACCCGTTTTTACCTTGTATGATCTTACTGAACTAAGAGATCCACTATGACATCAAAGACGCACTGAACGCGCAGAGTAGGGAAACGGCAGAGTGGATTAATCTATTCCGTAATTTGATAATATTTGCAAGAAATTTTGAATGTTTTCAGATATTTTTATACTAGATGGTGAACTCAAACAAACAGTCAAAAAAATTATACAAGTACTGTGGTTTCAATCTCGTTTTGTACATATTTTATCAGAGATTATGACGTAAATCAACTGAGTCACGTGACCATACATCCTTCATCCCCTTAATGAACCTATTGTATCATAGAAATTAAGCTGCAATTGTTGTTTAGGGCAGTCTTGCACGTTTTACTTGAATGGCTGGGAGGGGGTGTTTTAACAGTCATATTTTACTTAGTAAAGTAAACAGATAAACATTTTCATCAAATCTCTGAGTTAAACCTTACTTATTCGCTTTTCAAAATCATAAGATGAAAAAATCAAACATTTGTAGATTCTACTTTTTGTTGCGTGTCAGTATAATTTCTAGCTTTTCTTAACGTGAGGATAATCCACCCAAATTAGGCTAAATTGTTCATTTTCCACTGAGAAATTGGATAAAAGACGAGTTTTATTTTCAATTTATCCAACTTTTTGATACGGTTCTAGTTGATTTTAATAAGCTTAGGGGGCCCTTATTTCCTGACAATTAAAAAAGTGCTAAGGGGGCGCTTATAGGGGCAGGGGCGGCAAATGGGGATTATACAGTATATCATTTATTTTAAAGTTATATACTATTTACTGTAATCATAATATTTCAGTGTTGTTCATTTAAATGCAGGTAAAACTATTGAAACAAAATAAGCTGTACCCTATTGGCTACTTTCTCCGCTAGCCTGGCCTTGACCTCGGTGGCAGCCTTCTGTTTCACAGCTGTTTTTTGAGTCGTTCCTGTAATCCGTCATTCAGAATATGCAGCTGTTCTTGGATCTATTATAAAACAAATCGGTTCTTAAAAAATCAAAACACATTGATGTCTCATAAAGTAGAATTCACACACATAAGGCAAAACTCGGTTATAACTAGGTCGCTAGGACCTATGAAATTACTTCACTATATCTTTAATTCCTTATAACCGTGTAAGAAATTCATTAAATTTATACTGCTGAGGACTTCTCTATAACTGTGAATTCGCAATATCCGTGTTCGTACTAAGCAAGTTTTACTGTAACATTATGGGAAGTTAAAAAGAATAAAATGTAAATTTTAAAGCGATGTCTATCAGCTTTTGTATTTAGAAATGCTCATATGCTGCAAATTAACTTATTTGATATTTTGATTACTAATAAATCTTTTTGATTTTGTTTTCACATGTTTATGCAAAGAATACTTAACCTTTAAAGTCAATTTTAATGAACGAAATGCACCCAAGACCCTTGATTATCTTTATGCTCAAATCATGATTAAGAAACTTAATTATTTGAGCAGTACTTGCATTTGTACAAGATACCTTGCACCTACCTTGGCAAATTCTGGGTCATTTTTTGGTTTTTCAGCTTTCAGTTCCTGAATCTTTGCTTTGATTCTGTCTCGTTTCTGGATCATGTGATCAAATTGATCCCGAAATCTGTCCTGAAATAAGAAAAATAATAGAATGTAAAGTTGTTAAATGCTAAAGAAAAGTTCGATACTGCAGAAAATTTGACTGCAACTTTAATAATCAATCTTGAAGCTTTTAAGTGAAAATTGTAGTTGAATCCATTCTCTTGTTCTTGCAGTGATTGGGAAGGGCTTGCGCCACGCACAATAGTCGCATTGAAGTGAAAAATGGTGCATTGAATCAATCAATTGTGGTGCCACAGTGCGCATTCAATTTTTAGCGATGTTATTTGGAAATATTTGTGTATGATTACTTGTTTTACTTTCATTTTGAATGCAGTCAATTTTAAAACAACAAATCTCATTGGTTGAACCTATAAAAACTGCTTCTAGTTAAATGAAACACTTACATTAGGTACATTACTTCATTCATTTGTAGGGTAAGGTGGTGCTCCTTCCAAATTTTGACGTAATTTAACACAAAATACAGTTAGATCAAATTCTATGCAAGTTCCTTTAAATTTGCTGCATATCATATGCTATAAATCAGTTTGGGTAACCCATAATTAAAAACATGTTTTCTTTTGTATGTCATATTTGTTTGTCATTTTGTTATTTCTTAAAATGGCCCCTAAGATCAAATTGATGGCCCCACTCATTTTCAAAATGGCCCATTAAAAATGTTGACATTTTTGCTCTAGTCCCATTGACCATTTTTTGCCCTTCCCATTCACCGTTCCTGTCACTCACATTTTCCTCCTTCAAGTCCTGGTACACCTGAATCCTTCCTTGTTGGAATTTTATAAAATTGGCGATAGCACACATGATCTTTAGAACTCTGTTTGGGGCTGAAACATGATGAGAAATTTAAAATCACTTGGGTAATATAGACAATCAAATTTTCTCTTAATGAGATACAAATATTCCAATCAGAATAATTATAGTTAGAAGATCCTTACATGGTTCTTTGACGTCCTTCAGAGAGAAATCAGCAATTCCACAAGACGACAGCATTCTTTTTCTATTACATTCAAAGAAAAGAAAATATTAAAAAATAGTTGAAAGCATGGCAAATGCCAATTGCAACTAATATTGCCAAAAAAAAAAGGCAATGTGAACACCATTCAAGTCTGAAATATCATTAACATTTATTATGCCAAAGTAAAGGTAGACATACAATGTAAGAGAAAGTAGGACAATTTCAGTGGCTTCTTCGTACAATTCTGGAAACTCCATCTCATCTTTGACATACAAAACTTGCTACAAAAAAAATTAATCAATTAACATTTCAAATTCATAATCACTTCACTGGTTTATAATAGTTACAAAAGCTTATGCATTATACTGAATATATAGCAATAAATAAACCATCTCTGAACATTAAAATTATTAAAGAAGATTTAATATTCATTTTAAAAGTTTATTAGTATTTTGGTCATGGCTCGTTAACTTACTTGTATAATACTCTCAAATGACACACCTGACAGAACTTCGACCAAACGGCAATATATCTTCTGCCATCTCTGACTCTGTCAAAAATAAAAAAAATCACATGCAATCATAGCATTTTCTTCATTCATTTAGTGCATGTACTGAGGTAAATCAACTTTTATTTGCAGTTCAACAATTTGTACTTCCTTTGCAGCTACTAATTTAACAATTAAACAACTGTGAAATAATCTACATACATTAAAATTGGTTGCAATGCTGACTGTTTGCAAGTTAAAATTCTGTCTTAAGGTCAAAATCTAGTAAATGAAAGATGCCTACAGATTTATCAAATTTGAGAGATAAATTCCTTTATGAAGCTTTACAACTTTAGCTTGGTCAAATAAGGTGTTTCCGGGCATAATTTGTAGGTAACAAGATGAAAAACCACATTTTAAACTGTCATTTTCAATGAAAAACAAGCTAATTCAGAGAATTTGTGTCCCCCGCTTAGGAGAAAAGTAAACCATGCGCAGTTCGGGGAAGGGGGAGGGGGGGTCGGATTCCCTTGACTGAATTAGAAGAATTATTAAAGGTATACATGTATACTGAAGCAAATAAAATATGCCAATATGGATATAAAGGTTTGATTGCTTATTCTTTATTATGTGTATAGAAGATTCTTTTTATAGGAAATATTTATCACACTGTAATGATAATTTTATGAGTTTGTACAAGCCAGACCTCATAATTTTTTCAGTTCACATGAATACTATCATTTAGTAAAAAAAAAAGTATTTCGAAAAAAAAAATTGATCGCCCGGGATGTGAACTTGGGCCCTCTCACATGTGAAGCGTTAGCGAAAATTATATACAAACATGAAGTCACAAACATGTATATATTCATGTTCGATATTGTCAAAATTTTACACAATGCATGATTTCTAATTTAACCTTTATTAAACAGTTCTAATAGATGTAATAAGAATATAAAGTCCACCGAGGACCTGTTTTATACGTAATAACTCTCCTCATGTCCCTGTGCTAAAAATAGCGACATGTAATACAGTAAATACTAATAAAACAAACAGAGCGGGACACTTTGAGAGGGGTGAGAGAGGTCCTAGGGAGTTTTGATATAAAATTACATTGCAAAAGCTCAAAATCTTCTTGAAATATCGCCCGGAAATGATAGTGTTTCATACAGAAAAAATGTATAAATTTATGACCTTGAACTTTGACCTTTTGACCTCAAAATCAATAGGGGTCTTTCTTTGGCCACAGGAAGTTGTTATGTAAAATTTCATTGCAAAAGCTCAAAGGGTTCTCGAGATATCGTGCGAAAACGAAAGTGTTATAAAAGACAGAATTTGCTATATTTATGACCTTGACCTTTGACCTTTTGACCTCAAAATCAATAGGGTTCTTCTGTAGTCCATAGGGAGTTGCTACGCAAAATTTCATTGCGAAAGCTCAAAGGGTTCTCTAGATATCGTGTGGAAACGAAAGCGTTACACAGAGTTCTTGAAATCTTTCGGTCCTGACAGCAAAACCAATAAAAACAACCAAGGACCGATTACTTTCTCGTTCTGTGTCAGTCCAAATGACCGGGCAATGTTGACAGAGGAACTTGCGAAAATCCGACTAAATTTCGTACAAAGTCCCTATATTCGACCGATCGTAATCCTTCAAACTCTTTTTCTGCATGTTGTAATGGCTTCTTGATTAATGCAAGTGCAAATTTAGAGACAATTTTCAATCGTTAAAATGAAAAATGTCCTACGGAGGGCCTGGTTTATTAATACAATTTGTTCCGTATATTCACTATGTCGCAAAATAAACACGGGCAATAACTCGAACTCAGTACATTTACTACGAAGATTCCAGAAACATGGCGTGTAAATTTGAAGCGAGAAAAAATGTAAAGAAAATTAGTTGAATTATCGTCTTTATTTGGATCATAATTTACCGGTAGGTTTAAAGACATACGCGACCTCAAAAAAAGGTTTGTTGTACCGGTAATTAATTTTGAAGTTATTTCCAGTGCATATCCTTTTGTATACTTCAAATTCGTTTTGGAGCAATTCTGTAATTAATTTCTACATTGCGAGAATAACTGTTATGAGGACTTGTTGACCCGAGACACAGATTATTATAACTTGTGCCAAACTATTGGTAAACTGTTAAAACAAGTTTGTTGACGGCGCTAGGGTAAGAAGTGTGCAGTGTTTATATAGACGCCGTGTTTATTGATAATAAAATTTAAATACAATTTTTTTTTCATGTTTTATTGAATTTATTTTGGACTGATAGAAATCTGTCACACAAACTTCACATGGCAGTCGGTCCAAATGACTGACAGCGAAAAAAAGATTTCAAGAACTCTGATTTACAGACAGACAGAAAGACGGACGGAGGGACAGACCCAAATTAATATCCCTCACTTTTCAAGCAGGGGACACTTAAGAAAACTAGTTATGAATATGGGCGTTTTTTTTCATATTCGACAAAGGAAATGTATCCAGATTGCCTACAGTCTCTCAGAAAACGGTAATTTGTATGTTCATGGCCTCTCCTTTACAATAATATCAAATTTGATATAGGTATCGGGATAACTTTTCATATGATTTCAAATTGAATGCCATGAAAATACCCTTTTTTCTACATAATTGTGCTAAAGTCATAAAGTACAGGAAAAAGAAAGATGAAATTGATTATGACGTCATAATGGATCTAGCACCAAAAAATTAGTCTAGAGTCATTTACTAGATCTTGACCTTAATTTTTTTTTTAAACAACCTAATATAAATAATAAATTAACCTATAAAATATGAGCAAGTCCTGATGTTGGCATTTATGTGCAGATAAACAGAAATACAAGCACCAGCATAACAGATTGTGTATGTTCCTATTTCTTACGTTTGGTTGTTTGAAGTCCTTCTCCTCCAGAGGTAAATCTGCTATGATGTTAAGATCCTGTACTAGCTGATCAGCAGGGAGCAGTGGAAAGGAATATTGAGTTTTCTCTGCAATATATAAATATGCTTATAATTATATACTTTGTCTTCAGTAATTCTTAACAATTCTTTAAATGGTAAACTGTAATATTTTAGTAAACTCGAATCCAATATGGATTCAAGAACGTATGTGGACAGTGTTGCCCTTCCCTCTTTTCTCAAAGTCAAGGGGTCCTGAGTCTGTGTAAAAAGCACAAACAAGGGCAGCCTTCCATCTTTAATTTTTATTAAGCTGCTCATCAATCATCATTCATTCATCTACTGATCAAACGAAACCCGACAAGCAGACATTGATTAGGCCATATAGGCCCAATTTGGGCAAATCCACTCAATGCAGACAAGTAATAGGGCGAAACCACTCAGAGTGAACAAGGAATCAGGAGGAAACCTTCATAAAAAACATTCATTAAAAAAAAAAATGGAGAGTATAGCTTGTTTTTTACACCATCAGCCCATACATGATACAGTGAATGATGTTTCTGCACTTTCATGCTTTTTATGAAAATAAAACGATAAAGCTACTTAAGTTGACTTCAATATATTCGGAATAGGTAGAACCAGAGACTTAAATATTTTATTTATGTCTCTGGTAGAGCCAATCCGGATACAAAGTTGTTTACAAAAACAAAACACCTACATGAAGGCGAGCTGAGCAAACTCCTTTTCATATAACATTAATTTCAGCAAAACAAATGTTAGCTTTGTGAAAAGAATGCTTCTGAAATAGTCTAAATCACTTGCATTATGGTAAAATAAAGATTTCTTCCTTACCCATATCTTTTTCGTTTCAAAGTACGCGCTCGCAATGCACATATTATTTTTTTTTTTTAAGAAAACGAAAAAATGAAATATACTTTTTTTCAGAAAAATAATTTCGTATATTTAGCACAAATAAAATTGCTTAAAACTTTGATGCAGATTTTATATTTTTAAATCCTTTGTTTTCATTTTATTATTAATTTCTATTCTTGCGTTTTGTCATTTAAAATTTGAAGTAAAGATCAGGCTATTCACCGCAATCGTACAGTTGGAAAGCTGTGGAACGATTCGCATTAGAAGAACTAAACTTGAATAGAAAACAAAAGTATTGATTTTTATTAAAGTTATTCTTAGAATTTTGATTCAAAGTTAAAAGAAAATATTTAAGATGATCAATCGCAATTAAATAATAGGCGCGTCGCGTCCTTTACATCCAATCAGTTCGGGTTCGATATTGTATTGAAAAAGTGAAAGTAGAAAAAAAATCATGGATGAAGTAAACAATGTGCTCGATATTTCAAAGGATGACAAGTTGTATGGAGATGTGATAACTTTTTATATAGTATCTGCTGATGGAACATTTCTACTCCATCACTTCCTTTCGTTTTTCCTCAGCATTTTATTGACAGAAATGTTTGCTTTGTATCACTTACACAGTCCTACGGTCACCACAAATCAGTTTGTCAAAAACTTGGAATAAATTTAGCACATAAAATTGAATCATCTAACCTAAAGTTCTGTGACGTGATGAAGGCCTTTGGGAATCGATTTCTGGATATACATACTGATGATTGTGTGAACAGTTTAGATTCTTTGCAGGGAATCTATGAGATGATCAAAGCTAACTATTCAGAACTACAGAATAAACAGGGCAAGCCACCAGTTGTGATTGTTGATAGCTTTAATGTTTTACTCAGCCTTGGATACCAAGTTAAAGAGATCAGTGCATTTATTCAGTATCTATGTCAGCTAATTTCATCCCCAAAGTCAGATTGCAGGGGTACTCTAGTTATGTTTATCAGTATGGAGGAAGATGAAGAAGCAAAGCTTGTTTGGAAGACACTTTTGCACATGAGCAACCTAGATGTTCATATATCTGGTCTTGATAGTGGATATTGTAAAGATGTACATGGCAAGGTATTAAAGAGATTATGTTTTTGGTGCAAAACAATTAAACAGATATTTTAAAATGCTCACACTTTTGAAACAGACCAAAGAAAGATCATACAATAAAGTATATAACTGGGCTGATTTTCATGAACACAGAAGTTCAAATTTGGAGAATATCTGTATGGAGAGTGTAGGATGTAGGGTTTATATTATAGATGAGGCCAGGGGTGTTTGCTAGTGCTTCATTATTCAATTTGCTTTAACTTGTTTCTGTTTAGAAGTGTGGAATGACAAGCAAAATCAAAGTACTGAGACAGTACTCAAAGATGGGGTCAAAATAATCTTCATGCTAGATTTCACAAATGTGATTTTTTTTACGAGTTTGAAAAACAACTAAATTTTTTATTAACATACTAAAATCAAAACTGTGTATGATATAAATTAAGGTTTTTGATTTAATTTGTCGATGTAGAAATTTTAATAATTGCTATGTCTGGAAACCTTTTTGAACTGTCCGAATTTCACCAGGTACGAATTAATACTTTTCCAGATGTAAACAATGGGTGATGCATACGCAGGAGAGTACTTTGTTTACTAGTGTGATTTACAATTAATATTTTTAGTTTTAAATGTTCAAAATGCTTTACTAGTTTGAGTTAAATAGAAAAAAAATTAATATCACTTTCTTCAGTTTGATATAGAATGTTTATATTTTGATCAAAACAATTTCTGCACTCTTTCATATAGCATAGATTTAATTCATTTGTTATCACCATGGCTTCGGTTTTGAGGCCTCTGACAGTAAACTAATAGACGGGGTCACGTGACCCCATCTAAAATCCTGTTACAAATACCTCTTAAATTGGTCTGTAAATGAGGACTTTTGAAGAGTGAGGAATATTTTGGTTGGCAAAATCAGTATAAACCAAAGAAGCTAATCTATAAATAGATTATGAAAAGCATAAATATGCAGTTTCTGTGGTTTAACTCCAGATATCTCAATAAAAGCTATTCACACACAGATAACTTAGAGTAACTGTTAAATTTCCTAAGAGTCTTCAGTTAAATTTTCTTTCCTTTCATTTTTTTTTTTTTTTGGCCAGTGTCTAACTTAAATTGACAATGAAATAGCAAAGAAAAAAGAAGAAAAAAAATCTATAGTTCTTCACATTACAATGAGTTTATAAGTCTATGTTTTGGAAATTTAACTTAAAGACATTTTTATTGCATCAAATGATTTCTATTAAATGGATGTGTTTGACACTGACACTATTCTTTTTCAGATTGAAGTCAAGAGAAGAAATTGTCTCAGAAAAAACAGCTCAAAAAGCATGCAGTTTAAAGTTAATGATAAATCTGTAACTTTCTTTGGCTCTGGAATGTCCAAAGCTGTCCTTGGCTGAATTAAGTAAAAATATCAGGATAAACTTAATAAATAAACATTTAACAAGTCTTTATTGATTTTTTTGTACCCCTGTGTCAGAAGGTAAAGTGTGATGGATTTCTCAGTTTCATTTTAAATTAAACCTTGTAATGATCTTAAACATTTACTTTGTTTTCATTTAACTTGAATTTTGAGGAATGCAAGTCACTTTACAAGGCTATTTTCTAAAAGTCAGGTTTTCTAGCGGTGGTGCTACCAGATTTCTTACAAACTTTAAATGGGAATAAATTGATATATTGCTTACTAGATGGTGTGTCAAGATGTTGATCCTTTGTCATATTTCAAAGGAACAAAAATTACTAAATTCAGATGGACTTTGTGTGCATATATAATTATATATACATGTACATGTCATGTTATGCATTAAATATATGTTTTTCATAATTTGATATAGTTACTATGTAAGAGTATGAGGTAGTAGATATGTATATTGGATAGATTGGAACGGCAGGGTCATCCATCCACTACTACCTTTATAAAATTTCTTGAGCAGTCAAGAATTCAAGAGTAACTCTGATATTGAGCTTGAAGTTTAAACAACAAAGGAAACTTAATGAATTATTTTAATTGCTTGAGCGCAGTTTCATCATACTGCACCGAACGCTGCGACCCACCTCCTATCCAACAATTTCACATTTCATGCCTGGGTCTTACCCCGGCACACGCACAAAGAATGAATCTACACTATTTAGGATGCTTACTAATAATACTGATTTCTCCAGTGGCAGAATAAATCAGTTTTAAATAAGTTTTAATGATTTTTACTTAAAATTCAAATACAGAATCAAGTAAGAAGAATATTTCAAATTGTTTGTAATCTTTTTATTTACTTAATAAGTAGGCAATTAATTGTTATCATTTTATTTAACGAAGTTGAATCAATGAAAAATATTTTAATATTACTTTGAATAAAATAATTTGTAATGGGAAGTAACTCTAAAAAGTACAACTACCTTCCTATATATGGAAAGAGAAAACTAACCAATAGGAAAAAAAATTGATTGAATTGAGTATTGCAAAACAGTAGAACGCGGGGGAGGGGGAATATGCCGTTCGAGGGGGTCCATCCACCCACTTATTTGTTGGTATAGTCCACAGGCACTTGACGTTACTTATTTGTATCAGAGGGTACGGATTGTTAGAAAAGGCTAGTTTTAGCTTAAATATTGTATTCTTTAGTAGAAATACTTTGTGAATATGTCATAGAAAATTGTTTTAATTAAAAAAGTCAAAGGACCCTTGGAGTACAGAACACGGTAGGGGGGGGGGGGGGAAGGTCCCGTTCCCCCGTGCCTGTAATGTCCATGAGCAACTGCATTTCATTCCCCCGTTTCCTTCTCTAATAATAGATTTGCTGGGTATGTTACCCAGTTACAAAAACTGAATTTTTCACTCATATTACCCATAATTTGGTCATGTCAAGCTATATAATTTGATTGTTCTAAATTTATTAAATCCAAATAATTTTAAATGAGTTTTACTACAATTTTAAATTTTTGGATTTTAAAAAAAAGATACCTTCTTATTTATTAAAAAAAATGTTTATTTTATATATTATAAAATTAGTTGTAATTTATTAGTATTAAAAATAAGAAATTTTGTTCTTTTTGATATTTGAAAATTTATTTGGATGAAAAAAATCTGTTAAGGGAGATAACTCTAAAATGAATCTGCCATTCTCATAACGTGATTTGAAATAGTAGTAAGTTGACTCTTTCATGAAATTTATGATATTGCCTAATCGTGTCTTGAAACATCCTTTATGAGCAATGTACTGAGCTTTTTTCCAGCGGAATTTTTATTTTTTTTAGTGTAAATCATTAACGACATACATTCACAATTAATTGTCACTTATTGCTACATTTATACACTGACTTAACATGCTTACTTTGGTTACTAAAATACCCAGAGGTAGATCAGAGTAACAAAGAGAAAATGCATTTCCACTCTATAACCACTTGTGTACCTCACCCCAAAGAAATCACTGACCCTGGGGTCAAAATTTTGGAAATTTGATCATGGATTTTATTTCATCATAAATTGTTGATTGATATCAAAGTGCAGATTTCAAAGCATTAATTTATTTTCAGACTATGTACCCTCCCCCTTTTAATACCTCTGACACAGGAGCCCGGAAATTAACCAGTTTGAAAGAGGCAGCTTTCTTCATCATAGATATGTACATGTACTTAGATCATTGGCATAATACCCAGGGGCAAACGAAAAGATTTTCAAAGAATTCATGCATTTTCATTATATAAACATTAGCCCCACCCTAACGCAAGAAGCCCTGACACAGGGGCCATGAAATTCACAAATCTCAAAAACTGAAAAAGGCATCCTTTCTTCTCATAACTATGTACATAGTTCATTGGTTTAATACCCAGGCGCAGAAAAACAAAAGATTTTTAGAGAAATAATTCATTTCACTATATAATCTATATAGCCCTGCCCTAGTACTAGAACCCCTGACCCTTGGGCCATGAAATTCAATTTTGGAAGAGGCAGCCTTATTCAACATAACTATATACACTTAATTAGTTTATTTAACGCCCATGAGGAGAGAAGAAGAATTTAAAAGAATTTATGCATTTTCACTATATAAACTATTTAGCCCCGCCCTAGCACTAGAACCCCTAGAACCCCTAACCCTGGGGCCATGAGATTCACAGTTTTGAAACATGCAGCCATATTCAACTTAACTATGCACTTGGTTGGGTTATTTAATGCATTTTCCTATATAAACTATTTGTTAGTTGCCACTATCAAAAATTTCTAGAATTTATGCATTTTGGTATATAAACTATTTGCTTAGTATGTCACAATCAATTTTGAATTTCTAGCTTTACGCTTTAGGGTACCCATCTCTTATCCGCAACCCTCTTATAACTGAGTGAAATTTAACAAACTTTCACAGAATCTTTATTAGAATTGCCATTGTGCACCTCCTATTTTACTTTTTGATCAGACACAAAGTGGGTTTCCCGGCCACGGCAAAACATGGACTTTGTCATCAGTGATAACGATATGGGATACACGTATACTGAAGCTCATTGCTCAAAATACATCTTATGTCAATATGCATATAAAGATTTGAATTTTACAATTATTCTTTATTATGCTGTCATACTAACAGTTTGACTGCTTGATGTAGGATGGAATATTTATCACACTGCTAATGAAAATGATTTTAACCTGGGTAAATTTTTCATCTTCACATGCTGGGGACCCATACTTATCACTCCTTCATAAACTGAAAAATTTGATGAAACTTTAACAAATCTTTATTACATATTGCCATTGTGCACCTCCTATTTTACTTTTTGATCCGACACATATTTTGGGTTTCCCCGCCACAGCAAAACATGGACTTTGTCATTATAACTATATGGAGGCGAGAGATTTATGAGCTCATCGCTCACAGTACCTCTAGTTTTTTTAAGAAATCGCTTTTTACATGATAGGCCATATTTCAGACTATGCAAAAAATGTGTGGTTGAATTTCTTTCATAATATGTATATATTCAGAATTCGGTACTTCTTCCATATCATATATAAAGAGAGATTTTGTATCCTAGATGGTTAAAATATCAAAGTTTCAAAAGAAAAATTGAATTTTATAAAGAAAATCTCAATTTTCCCCAGCCTATTTGCATTGTGTCCTACGATTATGATTGGGAGTCTAGGGGGGGTATAAATATCAAAGTTGCAGAAAAATTTTTGAGGAAAAATCTTGGCCTAAATATAATGATAATGCTTTTAATCTTGAAATATAATATAATTATGACTTGGTATTCTGCACTCAAAATAAGCATGCAAGCAATTATAGATTGATATACCCTATATATTAAAGTATATTCATGAATATTTTACCGTCTACAATGTATGTTTATACCGGTATATTATTTTGAATAAACATAACTGTTACATATAAATGTATTCATGACTGTAATTTTAAAAAGTTTATTAAAATACCCACGCACAAGATTTTCTGTTGAAATTTACAATATACATGTAACAAAAAAATTGTGTACTCGCAGCGTTAGTTTATATTTCACGATTTAATGACCGCAGTAGTGTAATGAATGATGAATACGTAATTAAATCACGTGAGCATGATGTTTGAACATAATTCACAACTGAATTCACAAAGCAGTAACAGGTAACTGCGCAGCAGACTTTCAGATCAGTTCATTACATTTTTCAGTCGAAAGTGCATTACAGGAGCCCAGAGATGATCAAAAATTGAGGTAAATATTCTAAAGCTGTTGTAATAAAAAATGTTTAAGAATTTGTTTAATTTCTCTGAGGAAGGTTGTATATTTTGACATCCCCGCCATTTTCAAAGGGTATTTTCCCTGGTCAGTGGTCAAACGACACAACTTCCAGATCTCCTTAGACAGCTGTAGATAGTTTTACAAATGACACAAAATAGTCTGCAATTTTAGGGGAAATGTAGTTACAAGGGAATAAATAGGACAGGATATATTCGTCGCATTTAATCTTGCAAATATGCATTAAAATAAAAAAAAAGGCTTTCGGTTAAGAGGTTTTTCACATTTTCAAAATGCAATAGAATCCATAAAAATCAACCGAATACATGAAAAATTGAAACGCATTTATTTCTAAAAAAAAAAAAAATTATCTCAGACCCCCCCCCCCCCCCCCCCCTTCCAGTAACCTAGCAATGTCGCTTATATAACAAGACAGGTTTGAGACATAAATATTTTGTCCTGCCCAGAGGTAGAGCATATTCTAGATTAATTGCTAAAATTGTTTTATAATTGGGGGATTGATTAATACATAAATTTATTATTTGTTTCTTGCATGCATTTGTAATTTATTTGCATCGGGATCGAAATTGTGAGTTTTAAATTTTGACATGTGGCGCGAACAGCAAATTTGGCGTCAGTGGACGGTCAGGTGAGTTGGTTGGGGAAAACAGTTAACATTATTTGAAATAACATTTGTCGGATTCAGATGCACGTATTGATAAAACGTTGATAAAGTATTTTTAAGCTGCGGAAAGGGACAGCTTAAAACCTACAGGTGAATTAATCTATAAAACAAAAAAGTGAAATATCGTTTGAAAATGTATTGTGCTTTTAGACTCTGCATAAGTTTGGGACATCAGATCCTAAGTGGGGTTAACTTTGCCCTGAATCAACTGTGTATTGATAATGCAAATATTTTTACTGACAGGCATTTTTAGGGTGTCGAAGGGGCCTGTTTTTTGCTCCATTCATAATGGCAAAAAGTATGTGTTTTCCCAATTTCACCAAAGAAAATTTCCAACAGACAATCAAAACAAACAAAATTTGGTTATAAAATATTTGGACTCTGTAATGTATAATCTAATTGATGTTCAAATAAATATATAAACGACGTGCTCCAAATACTGATTGAGTGAATGTTGAAGTATTGTATGTATAAACTGACAATGATAGTAATTGTTTATATTTGTATTCAGCAATAATTTAATTTCAGTTTTAACATTATTTGATAAATGGATTTATCCATTTTGTACTTCCTACGTCACAAAGACTTAACGATATTTAAGCCCTTTTCCGAACAGAAAAACATGGAAAACTTGTCCTGCAAATTATAAGGAATGAAGCAAGTGACTTATGTTATACGATCTACACACCACCATAAACCCCAAGTTTATATGTTACATAATATAAGTCGAAATAAGCTTGAATTCCTTAATTTCATACAAGACTTACGATACATAATAGTAACTAGGGATGTCAAAATTGTCAAGTTAATTGACAACAATATTCACACTAAAGTAGTATTGAGAGAATATACATAAAATAAATACATCTTGCAATAATATGTATATATCTTCACTCTCTTGTCAAGCAATATACCTTTTATATCATTATTTTGGAATAAAATTTCATTTAGAGCTTTGTTAATGCTTTTTGATTATATTCTTAAAATATTTTACAGAATATATGTAAGTTTACATCCAAAATATAATAAACAAAATTTCCCAGAAAATCAATAAGATTCTTTTAATAAAGTTACAGATTAATTAATCATCTTACCAAAGTGTACACTGATAACCCTACATTTGTACCACACAGAACAATTATTTGGATTTATAAAGGCTAAAAGCAATTACTTTTAAATTAATTTCCTGATAATGATTTTAAATTATTATACATAAATAAGGGATAATTGTTACTTTCAAAATGTGTGTTTCAACAACACAAACTAATTCTTTTCAACAACACAAACTAATTCTAAGTACTGGACACTGTTATACATCTAATTAAATGATCAAATGAATAATTTAAATTGTTTTAAATTAATGAACACATCTTCACACCTTTAAGGTAATCCAAGAGAGAAGTGTCTTTTAATTTTGTTTTAATTAAAATCTTTTTTGGTTAACGATAAAATTTGATTCAATTTCTGATAAAGCTTCAGTTTTTACCAGATTTTTTTTTCTTTTTGATGCTTGTATACTTTAAATACGAATATTCGAATCATAATTTTATATTCGAATACCAACTCATCGAATGAATATTCGAAAATTCGAATATTCGTTGACATCCCTAATAAACGCAATCTCTCCTGCAATACAAGTGACTAGATCTGCACACCACCATGCACAACAAACGACAACGAACTCACACTTGCGCATTGCACACAGTGTCAAGTTAACACATACCTGCACACACTCATACCACACTAAACTCCCCTCCCTTTTGAAAAAGAGGGAGGTACTCCTGTACCTTAATACATCATATGCAAGTAAAAAAGTCAATGAGTACCATGCAAATAAAAGATAAACTAGCTTTGAATAAAATTTATTTATTTACATAAATAGAAAAATGACAAAATTATATATTTTTTTTTAATTTCAACCAAATGTCACTTTTTTAGCTCACCTGCCAAAGGCTCAAGTGAGCTTTTCTGATCAAAATTTGTCCGTTAGTCGTCGTTGTTGTCGTCGTTGTCGTTGTCGTCGTCGTTGTCGTCATTGTAAACTTTTCACATTTTCATCTTCTTCTCAAGAACCACTGGGCCAATTTCAACCAAACTTGCTACAAAGTATCCTTGGGTGAAGGGGATTCAAGTTTGTTCAAATGAAGGGCCACACCCTTTTCCAAGGGGAGATAATTATGAATTAGAGAAAAATTAATGGCATTTTTAAAAAATCCTTTTCTCACGAACCATTGGGCCAGGAAAGATGAAACTTCATGTGGAATCATCCTGATAGTGTAAATTCAAATTCGTTAGTCATGACCCCTGGGGGTAGGGTGGGGCAACAATGGCCGATCAAAGTTTTACATAGGAGTATATAGGAAAAATCTTTAAAAATCTTCTTCTCAAGAACCACTGGGCCAGGAAAGATAAAACTCATGTGGAATCATCCTCAGGTAGTATAGATTCAAGTTTGTTCAAATCATGACCCCTGGGGCTAGGGTGGGGAAAAATGGCCAATCAAAGTTTTACATAGGAACATATAGGAAAAATCTTTAAAAATCTTCTTCTCAAGAACCACTGGGCCAGGAAAGATGAAACTGATGTGGATTCATCCTCATGTAGTGTAGATTCAAGTTTGTTCAATTCATGACCCCCGGGGGTAGGGTGGGGCCAAAATGGCAGATCAAAGTTTTACATAGGAATATAAAGGAAAAATCTTTAAAAATCTTCTTCTCAAGAACCACTCGGACAGGAAAGATGAATCTCATGTGGAATCATCCTCAGGAAGTGTAGATTCAAGTTTCTTTAAATCATAACCCCTGGGGGTTTGGGGCCAAAATGGCAGATCAAAGTTTTACATTGGAATATATAGGAAAAATCTTTAAAATCTTCATCTCAAGAACCATTGAGACAGGAAAGATTAAATTCATGTGAAATTAATCCCAGATAGTGTAGATTCAAGTTTGTAGGGTGGGGCCAAAATGGCCGATCAAAGTTTAACATAGGTATATGTAGAGAAACCTTTTAAAATCCTCTTTAAAAGTACTTCAAATCCATGCTAAGTGATATTTATATGGAATCATTCTCATGTAGTGTAGATTCTAGTTTGTTCAAACCATGACTGCAAATAAAAAATGAGAGGTTAAAATTTAAGCCCCCCCCCCCCCTCAGCAAACTTTCAGTTCTGAACTGATATGTGCTTTTTCCTAGCAAATTGCTCAGGTGAGCGATGTGGCCCCTGGGCCTCTTGTTCTCAAATGGAATAGCCCAGCCAATTGATGTTTTGCCCCCTTTCCGGATTCTGCTGGAAATCAAGCGGTGAGGTTGTCGGCATGACATTTTACTTGCATAAATTTATTCATCAAATCAGAGATGGCATAAAAAATATGCATTTTAATCATTTTTTTTGCTCACCAATATGAAATGGACAGGAATATTAGTAACACCCATGGGATCAGTGCAAGTGTTGGTGTCCCAGATGAAAGTTTTTGGAGCAGACTTCTTTTTAAGTACATCTATGCCCTAGCCCCTAAGGGATGCATGTAAGATGCTTCAAGTATGTTTCATTGTACCAACCAGGGTTTCAGAGACTGCAATTTCAGCTAATTTAAAAGAATGATCAGGTTAATGTTTTTGAAGCAGGTGTCATTTCCAAGTATTTTGACCAAACTTACGAGAATCGAACATGTACATCCAAAATAAAATATATGGAAGTACACTACCAGGCTTGCCTCGGATGCTGAATCTGGCCTTTATTTTTAATATGAGTGACTAGGTTAAAAGTTTTTTGAGCTAGTCTCATTTCCAAGTAACTATAAGGCCTATTTTGACCAATCTTTCATGGATCCATTACCAGGCTTGCTTTAGATTCTGAATCCAACCTACATTTTATGGATGAGTGAAAGAGTCAAAATTTTTGGAGCAAGGAAATATTTGGAAATAGTCATTCTAATATAACTATTAACCTGTTGAATGATCACAATCAAATTAGAGATATTGATGAAGGTTATTCAAATGCAAAAATTTTTTTTACCTTAAAGCTTTATTTTGAACTTGAACTTACCTCAACAAAGTCAAGATGTAGTTATGCTATACCCTGACACCAGCCTCAGGGTTAGCATTTGTGCCATGGTAGAGTTTTAGGAGCAAGTCCATGTTCTAGTAAGTATAAGTCGTACCTGGACCAAAATTGCATGGATGATGCATTTAGGAATGGACACTACCAGACTTGCTTCGGATGCTGGATCTGACCCACATTTTCCAGATGAGTGACCAGGTTAAGGTTTTTGGAGCAGGTCCATTCCCAAGAAACTGTAAGTCCTACCCGATCCAAACAAGCATGGATGATGCATCTAGGAATGGACACTACCAGACTTGCTTCGGATGCTTGATGACCTACTTTTTCCAGATGAGTGATGAAATTATTCCCAACTCAGCTCTACCCTGACCAAACTTGCATGGATGATGCATCTAAAGATGGACATTTGAAACTTGCTTCGGATGCTGGATCTGACCTGCATTCTTCAAACGAGTGACCAGGTTCAAGTATTTGGAAAATGTCAATCCTCAATGAACTTTAAAACCTATTTAAACAGAATTTGCTTGAATATTGTTGTCAGGATAAATACTAACTGTTAAGGAAATATGATGTGAGATTTGCATTACTTAAACTGATAACATTCGTCGAGGTGAGCTTCATAATCTTTGATTATCTATGCTTTTAAATGAAGTTTCATACTTCATGTGAAATGAGAGTGTCTCCCCTATGATGTGTCTGTTTTCTCTTTATAAGAGCAGAAGAAATTTGAGGCTGACCAGGATCCTGAAGTGAGGAGCAGTCCCTTTCCCATTTAACAGCATTCATGAGCAGAAAATGGGGTAAGATTCATCTTGACCTCTTTGTACCTTTTCCCAGTATTTTGGCTTTCCAATTGATGTTGGCTTTGTCAGGCTTTGACCTATTGATTTTGAATTGACAGGAAGCAGAAATGCTGAGACAGTTCAGAAGAAACATCACCAGAAGCCACAGCAACAGCAAAGGAAGCTTATATGGAAGTATTTTTGATTTTCTCCCTACTTTTCCCTACCCCCTGGCCCCTGCTGACTCTAACATAACTAACCATCCCCTTCCCTTTCCCCCTCATTCGTCTTCCTGAATTCACTGTCATTGTTTTCTGATTTTTCAATGAATTGTGTTGTACTGATTTTATTCACTTGAATTTTTGTGATTTGTTGCATTGTTTTGAAGTCTTACTAATCTTGTGCCAGTTTATACTTTCAGGGACTCGGAAGAGGAACAACGATGGAGGAGCAGGGTCGACCCACAGAAGAGAACGAGATAACGAGTCCATTTCCAATCTCTATACAGCAGCCAACATGGCCCAAAGTGGTAAGTAACTTTTCGTGATTTGTTGCATTCTTTTGAAGTTTTACTAACATTGTGCCAGTTTTATACTTTCAGGGACTTGGAAGAGGAACAACGATGGAGGAGCAAGGTCGACCAACAGAGGAAGACGAGATGATGAGTCCATTTCCCATCTCTATACAGCAGCCAACATGGCCCAAAGTGGTAAGTAACTTTTCGTGATTTGTTGCATTCTTTTGAAGTTTTACTAACATTGTGCCAGTTTTATACTTTCAGGGACTGGGAAGAGGAACAACGATGGAGGAGCAGGGTCGACCAACAGAGGAAGACGAGATGACGAGTCCATTTCCCATCTCTATACAGCAGCCAACATGGCCCAAAGTGGTAAGTAACTTTTCGTGATTTGTTGCATTCTTTTGAAGTTTTACTAACATTGTGCCAGTTTTATACTTTCAGGGACTGGGAAGAGGAACAACGATGGAGGAGCAGGGTCGACCAACAGAGGAAGACGAGATGACGAGTCCATTTCCCATCTCTATACAGCAGCCAACATGGCCCAAAGTGGTAAGTAACTTTTCGTGATTTGTTGCATTCTTTTGAAGTTTTACTAACATTGTGCCAGTTTTATACTTTCAGGGACTGGGAAGAGGAACAACGATGGAGGAGCAGGGTCGACCAACAGAGGAAGACGAGATGACGAGTCCATTTCCCATCTCTATACAGCAGCCAACATGGCCCAAAGTGGTAAGTAACTTTTCGTGATTTGTTGCATTCTTTTGAAGTTTTACTAACATTGTGCCAGTTTTATACTTTCAGGGACTGGGAAGAGGAACAACGATGGAGGAGCAGGGTCGACCAACAGAGGAAGACGAGATGACGAGTCCATTTCCCATCTCTATACAGCAGCCAACATGGCCCAAAGTGGTAAGTAACTTTTCGTGATTTGTTGCATTCTTTTGAAGTTTTACTAACATTGTGCCAGTTTTATACTTTCAGGGACTGGGAAGAGGAACAACGATGGAGGAGCAGGGTCGACCAACAGAGGAAGACGAGATGACGAGTCCATTTCCCATCTCTATACAGCAGCCAACATGGCCCAAAGTGGTAAGTAACTTTTCGTGATTTGTTGCATTCTTTTGAAGTTTTACTAACATTGTGCCAGTTTTATACTTTCAGGGACTGGGAAGAGGAACAACGATGGAGGAGCAGGGTCGACCAACAGAGGAAGACGAGATGACGAGTCCATTTCCCATCTCTATACAGCAGCCAACATGGCCCAAAGTGGTAAGTAACTTTTCGTGATTTGTTGCATTCTTTTGAAGTTTTACTAACATTGTGCCAGTTTTATACTTTCAGGGACTGGGAAGAGGAACAACGATGGAGGAGCAAGGTCGACCAACAGAGGAAGACGAGATGACGAGTCCATTTCCCATCTCTATACAGCAGCCAACATGGCCCAAAGTGGTAAGTAACTTTTCGTGATTTGTTGCATTCTTTTGAAGTTTTACTAACATTGTGCCAGTTTTATACTTTCAGGGACTGGGAAGAGGAACAACGATGGAGGAGCAGGGTCGACCAACAGAGGAAGACGAGATGACGAGTCCATTTCCCATCTCTATACAGCAGCCAACATGGCCCAAAGTGGTAAGTAACTTTTCGTGATTTGTTGCATTCTTTTGAAGTTTTACTAACATTGTGCCAGTTTTATACTTTCAGGGACTGGGAAGAGGAACAACGATGGAGGAGCAAGGTCGACCAACAGAGGAAGACGAGATGACGAGTCCATTTCCCATCTCTATACAGCAGCCAACATGGCACAAAGTTGTAAGTAACAAATTGATTATTCAAATGAGTTTGTCATTGTTAGGGAATGTGTGTGATTCTCCATGTGTTTGTTTTCTCAAGCAGAAGAAATTTGAGGCTGACCAGGATCCTGAAGTGAAGAGCAGTCCCTCTCCCATTTAACAGCGTTGACAGAAAGTGCGGTAAGTCCATTTGACCTCTTTGTACCTTTCCAGTATTTTGGCTTTCCAATTGATGTTGGCTTTGTCAGGCTTTGACCTATTGATTTTGAATTGACAGGAAGCAGAAATGCTGAGACAGTTCAGGAGAAACATCACCCAAAGCCACAGCAACAGCAAAGGAAGCTTATATGGAAGGTTGAACTTACCCCCTGGCCCCTGCTGACATAACTAACCATCCCCTTCCCTTTCCCCCTCATTTGTCTTCCTGAATTCACTGTCATTGTTTTCTGATTTTTCAACGAATTGTGTTTTACTGATTTCATTCACTTGAATTTTTGTGATTTGTTGCATTGAAGTCTTACTAATCTTGTGCCAGTTTTATACTTTCAGGGACTGGGAAGAGGAACAACGATGGAGGAGCAGGGTCGACCAACAGAGGAAGACGAGATGACGAGTCCATTTCCCATCTCTATACAGCAGCCAACATGGCCCAAAGTGGTAAGTAACTTTTCGTGATTTGTTGCATTCTTTTGAAGTTTTACTAACATTGTGCCAGTTTTATACTTTCAGGGACTGGGAAGAGGAACAACGATGGAGGAGCAGGGTCGACCAACAGAGGAAGACGAGATGACGAGTCCATTTCCCATCTCTATACAGCAGCCAACATGGCCCAAAGTGGTAAGTAACTTTTCGTGATTTGTTGCATTCTTTTGAAGTTTTACTAACATTGTGCCAGTTTTATACTTTCAGGGACTGGGAAGAGGAACAACGATGGAGGAGCAGGGTCGACCAACAGAGGAAGACGAGATGACGAGTCCATTTCCCATCTCTATACAGCAGCCAACATGGCCCAAAGTGGTAAGTAACTTTTCGTGATTTGTTGCATTCTTTTGAAGTTTTACTAACATTGTGCCAGTTTTATACTTTCAGGGACTGGGAAGAGGAACAACGATGGAGGAGCAGGGTCGACCAACAGAGGAAGACGAGATGACGAGTCCATTTCCCATCTCTATACAGGCCAACAACATGGCCCAAAGTGGTAAGTAACTTTTCGTGATTTGTTGCATTCTTTTGAAGTTTTACTAACATTGTGCCAGTTTTATACTTTCAGGGACTGGGAAGAGGAACAACGATGGAGGAGCAGGGTCGACCAACAGAGGAAGACGAGATGACGAGTCCATTTCCCATCTCTATACAGCAGCCAACATGGCCCAAAGTGGTAAGTAACTTTTCGTGATTTGTTGCATTCTTTTGAAGTTTTACTAACATTGTGCCAGTTTTATACTTTCAGGGACTGGGAAGAGGAACAACGATGGAGGAGCAGGGTCGACCAACAGAGGAAGACGAGATGACGAGTCCATTTCCCATCTCTATACAGCAGCCAACATGGCCCAAAGTGGTAAGTAACTTTTCGTGATTTGTTGCATTCTTTTGAAGTTTTACTAACATTGTGCCAGTTTTATACTTTCAGGGTCTCGGAAGAGGAACAATGTGTGAATGAACAACGAGCAGAAAGTGGTAAGATTCATACCTGAGTACCAGTATTTTGGCTTTCCAATTGATGTTGGCTTTGTCTATTGATTTTGAATTGACAGGAAGCAGAAAACAGAGGAAGACAGGAGAAACATCATCTCTATACAGCAGCAACAGCCCAAAGTGGTAAGTAACTTTATGTGATTTGTTGCATTCTTTTGAAGTTTTCTAACATTTGCCCACTTTCAGGGACTCTAGGAACAACGATGGAGGAGCCAACATGGTCCATTTCCCATCTCTATACAAGCCAACATGTGGTAAGTAACTTTTCGTGATTTGTTGCATTCTTTTGAAGTTTTACTAACATTGTGCCAGTTTTATACTTTCAGGGACTGGGAAGAGGAACAACGATGGAGGAGCAGGGTCGACCAACAGAGGAAGACGAGTCCATTTCCCATCTCTATACAGCAGCCAACATGGCCCAAAGTGGTAAGTAACTTTTCGTGATTTGTTGCATTCTTTTGAAGTTTTACTAACATTGTGCCAGTTTTATACTTTCAGGGACTGGGAAGAGGAACAACGATGGAGGAGCAGGGTCGACCAACAGAGGAAGACGAGATGACGAGTCCATTTCCCATCTCTATACAGCAGCCAACATGGCCCAAAGTGGTAAGTAACTTTTCGTGATTTGTTGCATTCTTTTGAAGTTTTACTAACATTGTGCCAGTTTTATACTTTCAGGGACTGGGAAGAGGAACAACGATGGAGGAGCAGGGTCGACCAACAGAGGAAGACGAGATGACGAGTCCATTTCCCATCTCTATACAGCAGCCAACATGGCCCAAAGTGGTAAGTAACTTTTCGTGATTTGTTGCATTCTTTTGAAGTTTTACTAACATTGTGCCAGTTTTATACTTTCAGGGACTGGGAAGAGGAACAACGATGGAGGAGCAGGGTCGACCAACAGAGGAAGACGAGATGACGAGTCCATTTCCCATCTCTATACAGCAGCCAACATGGCCCAAAGTGGTAAGTAACTTTTCGTGATTTGTTGCATTCTTTTGAAGTTTTACTAACATTGTGCCAGTTTTATACTTTCAGGGACTGGGAAGAGGAACAACGATGGAGGAGCAGGGTCGACCAACAGAGGAAGACGAGATGACGAGTCCATTTCCCATCTCTATACAGCAGCCAACATGGCCCAAAGTGGTAAGTAACTTTTCGTGATTTGTTGCATTCTTTTGAAGTTTTACTAACATTGTGCCAGTTTTATACTTTCAGGGACGGGGAAGAGGAACAACGGATGGAGGAACAACGATGGAGGAGCAGGGTCGACCAACAGAGGAAGACGAGATGAGTCCATTTCCCATCTCTATACAGCAGCCAACATGGCCCAAAGTGGTAAGTAACTTTTCGTGATTTGTTGCATTCTTTTGAAGTTTTACTAACATTGTGCCAGTTTTATACTTTCAGGGACTGGGAAGAGGAACAACGATGGAGGAGCAGGGTCGACCAACAGAGGAAGACGAGATGACGAGTCCATTTCCCATCTCTATACAGCAGCCAACATGGCCCAAAGTGGTAAGTAACTTTTCGTGATTTGTTGCATTCTTTTGAAGTTTTACTAACATTGTGCCAGTTTTATACTTTCAGGGACTGGGAAGAGGAACAACGATGGAGGAGCAGGGTCGACCAACAGAGGAAGACGAGATGACGAGTCCATTTCCCATCTCTATACAGCAGCCAACATGGCCCAAAGTGGTAAGTAACTTTTCGTGATTTGTTGCATTCTTTTGAAGTTTTACTAACATTGTGCCAGTTTTATACTTTCAGGGACTGGGAAGAGGAACAACGATGGAGGAGCAGGGTCGACCAACAGAGGAAGACGAGATGACGAGTCCATTTCCCATCTCTATACAGCAGCCAACATGGCCCAAAGTGGTAAGTAACTTTTCGTGATTTGTTGCATTCTTTTGAAGTTTTACTAACATTGTGCCAGTTTTATACTTTCAGGGACTGGGAAGAGGAACAACGATGGAGGAGCAGGGTCGACCAACAGAGGAAGACGAGATGACGAGTCCATTTCCCATCTCTATACAGCAGCCAACATGGCCCAAAGTGGTAAGTAACTTTTCGTGATTTGTTGCATTCTTTTGAAGTTTTACTAACATTGTGCCAGTTTTATACTTTCAGGGACTGGGAAGAGGAACAACGATGGAGGAGCAGGGTCGACCAACAGAGGAAGACGAGATGACGAGTCCATTTCCCATCTCTATACAGCAGCCAACATGGCCCAAAGTGGTAAGTAACTTTTCGTGATTTGTTGCATTCTTTTGAAGTTTTACTAACATTGTGCCAGTTTTATACTTTCAGGGACTGGGAAGAGGAACAACGATGGAGGAGCAGGGTCGACCAACAGAGGAAGACGAGATGACGAGTCCATTTCCCATCTCTATACAGCAGCCAACATGGCCCAAAGTGGTAAGTAACTTTTCGTGATTTGTTGCATTCTTTTGAAGTTTTACTAACATTGTGCCAGTTTTATACTTTCATCTCTATACAGGGACTGGGTATTGACAGAAGAAAAGGAACAGTTCATGATTTGTTGCATTCTTTTGCAAAGTTTTAGCAGGGACTGGGAAGAGGAACAACGATGGAGGAGCAGGGTCGACCAACAGAGGAAGACGAGATGACGAGTCCATTTCCCATCTCTATACAGCAGCCAACATGGCCCAAAGTGGTAAGTAACTTTTCGTGATTTGTTGCATTCTTTTGAAGTTTTACTAACATTGTGCCAGTTTTATACTTTCAGGGACTCGGAAGAGGAACAACGATGGAGGAGCAGGGTCGACCAACAGAGGAAGACGAGATGACGAGTCCATTTCCCATCTCTATACAGCAGCCAACATGGCCCAAAGTGGTAAGTAACTTTTCGTGATTTGTTGCATTCTTTTGAAGTTTTACTAACATTGTGCCAGTTTTATACTTTCAGGGACTGGGAAGAGGAACAACGATGGAGGAGCAGGGTCGACCAACAGAGGAAACGAGATGACGAGTCCATTTCCCATCTCTATACAGCAGCCAACATGGCCCAAAGTGGTAAGTAACTTTTCGTGATTTGTTGCATTCTTTTGAAGTTTTACTAACATTGTGCCAGTTTTATACTTTCAGGGACTGGGAAGAGGAACAACGATGGAGGAGCAGGGTCGACCAACAGAGGAAGACGAGATGACGAGTCCATTTCCCATCTCTATACAGCAGCCAACATGGCCCAAAGTGGTAAGTAACTTTTCGTGATTTGTTGCATTCTTTTGAAGTTTTACTAACATTGTGCCAGTTTTATACTTTCAGGGACTGGGAAGAGGAACAACGATGGAGGAGCAGGGTCGACCAACAGAGGAAGACGAGATGACGAGTCCATTTCCCATCTCTATACAGCAGCCAACATGGCCCAAAGTGGTAAGTAACTTTTCGTGATTTGTTGCATTCTTTTGAAGTTTTACTAACATTGTGCCAGTTTTATACTTTCAGGGACTGGGAAGAGGAACAACGATGGAGGAGCAGGGTCGACCAACAGAGGAAGACGAGATGACGAGTCCATTTCCCATCTCTATACAGCAGCCAACATGGCCCAAAGTGGTAAGTAACTTTTCGTGATTTGTTGCATTCTTTTGAAGTTTTACTAACATTGTGCCAGTTTTATACTTTCAGGGACTGGGAAGAGGAACAACGATGGAGGAGCAAGGTCGACCAACAGCAAAAGACAGGATGACGAGTCCATTTCCCATCTCTATGCAGCAACCAATATGGCTCAAGGTTGTAAGTAACAAATTGATTATTCAAATGAAGTTTGTCATTTGTTAGGGAATGTGAGTGATTCTCCTTTGATGTGTTTGTTTTCTCTTTTTAAGCAGAAGAAATTTGAGGCTGACCAGGATCCTGAAGTGAAGAGCAGTCCCTCTCCCATTTAACAGCGTTCATGAGCAGAAAGTGCGGTAAGATTCATACTTGACCTCTGAGCACCTTTTCCCAATATTATGGCTTTCCAATTGATGTTGGCTTTTTCAGGCTTTGACCTCTTGAGTTTGAATTGACAGGAAGCAGAGATAGCCACCTCTGAAGGTCAGTCTGGAGTGTTTTCTGCTGCATTCAGAAAGTATGGGGTGTATAGTAGTTGTAAGTAGCGTTACAAAGGTGTTTCTTAGTCTTAGGTTTAGTTTGTATAGTATTTCCGGTAGGTGCAGTTGTGTTGTAGTTTGAGTTAGTAAGTAGGCTTTAGTTGATAGTTAGACAGCTTAGAGGAGTGTAGGTTATTATTGTAATTAAGGTATTTGTTAGTTAGTGCATGATTAGTGCTTGTGGTGGATAGGTTTGCATGATTAACACCCTAACAAGCAGGGTTCTCCATGAGCTGTTTTACTGTGTTGGTCCCGACACAGAAAAATGTTCTCCGACACAGTAAAGATTCAAATTTTATCTGTGCGACACATTAAAAATTTTGCTGACACAGTAAGATCTGTGATAATAAAAAAAAATTGAAACATACAAATTCTCTCTATCTGAAACATAATTGATCAAACAATTCTACCGTCTTTCAATTCTATACGATATCTAGATCACTTAATTATGCTTTCACCTTGCATAATCAATTATTTCCTAGACCCTCAATGGACTTGACGCATGAAGGAACAAAGACAAAAAATTGGATTTCAAACTTCCATGTAACGCTTAATTGGTACTAGTAGTTGCAATTAAAGTACATTGTATTATTTTTAAAAATATATTTAAATGTCTTTTCTTTAGAGCCATGGCTCTAGAATTATGTTTGCAATGTAAATCAAACATAACACTGTACCAAAATCATTTACTTGATGTAAATAAATAGTTTTCAATTTTCAAGGAACTTTTAAAAGTATTTTACTATTCCGAAGTCTCTTTTTTTGTAATTCCTTAATTCGATCAATAAAATTGACAAAAAAATTATGACAAATTTGCTTTAAAAAATTGTAAGTAGTTCAACTTTATAGACAAGAATTTCCTCTGCATTTCACAACATGTGCTAATATGTTCGACCATACTATTTTTGTAACGAATTGGTAATTTTTTTTTTTTTAAATTGTGTGCATGTAATCTTAAGTAATTATAGTGAATAGTGAGTCAGTTGCAAATTTGATCGCTAAAATACCGTGAAATTTTAGTGCTTTGCGTAAACTCTGCAACACAGTAAAATTTCAAACAATGGAGAACCCTGAACAAGTAACAAGCTACTAAAACTACTAACGTCTGCTAAATGTTGTGTGACGCGTCTAGTGTGTTGGTGTTAGTGTCTGTGTGCTTGTCACCTCTCGCTTTCAGCCATCACCGCTGGCTAGCAGCAATGCGAAAAGGGGGAAGAAATTCTAATGACTTCCCCTGCCAGTACATAGCCTCTCCACAACAAGTCCTATGCGATGCCTCCACGTGGAAGCAGACGGATACTGGGTATCATTTTGTCCCAGGCTAAGTTCGCAAGGACGCACGGGAAGATGAGTCTCAAAAGCTGGTAAACATCTCATATAGGATCTCTCCTGATCACAAACCCAATTTAGTAGTAGAATCAATTGATATAAGTGCTGGTTTTTAAAAGAAGTGAACCTTTGTTCATTTTATGTCTTTGTCATCTTTTTAGCTCACCTGAGCCAAAGGCTAAAGTGAGCTTTTCTGATCACATTTTGTCCGTCGTCTGTCCGTCCGTCCATCTGTAAACTTTTCACATTTTCGACTTCTTCTCAAGAACCACTGGGCCAATTTTGACCAAACTTGGTACCAAGCATTCTTGAGTGAAGGGGAATTTAAATTGTTAAAATGAAGGGCCAAGTCCCCTCACAAGGGGAGATAATCAAGAAAAGACAAAACTAGGGTGGGGTCATTAAAAAATCTTCTCAAGAACCACTGGGCCAGAAAAGCTGAAACTTCTGTGGAAGCATCCTGGGGTAGTGTAGATTCTAAATTGTTCAAATCATGACCCCCGGCGGTTGGGCGGGGCCACAATGGGGAATCAAATTTTTACATAGAAATATATAGAAAAAATCTTTGAAAATCCTCTGCTCAAGAACCACTGGGCCAGAAAAGCTGAAACTTGTGTGGAAGCATCCTGGGGTAGTGTAGATTGTAAATTGTTCAAATCATGACCACCGGGGGTAGGGCGGGGCCACAATGGGGAATCAAAGTTTTACATAGAAATATATAGGAAAACTCTTTGAAAATCTTCTTCTTAAGAACCACTGGGCCAGAAAAGCTGAAACTTATGTGGAAACATCCTGGGGTAGTGTAGATTTCAAATTGTCTAAATTTTGATCAGTGGGGTAGGGTGGGGTCACAATATGTGTTACAAGGGGGAAATCTGGTAAAGAACAGAATGGTCAAAGCTTCTCAGGTGAGCGATGTGGCCCATGGGCCTCTTGTTTGTAAAATTTCACATTTTCATCTTTGGTCAAATTCAACGAAACTTGGCAAAGAGTATCCTTGGATAAATGCCATTATGGGATTTAAGTTTATTCAAATGAAGGCCCACTCCCTCTTCAAATGGAAGATTACTACAAATAAGAGAAAAATTAAGGACATCTTTTAAAAATCTTCTTTTCAAGAACCACTGAGACAGGAAAGAGACACTTATGTGGCATCATCCTCAGGTAGTGTAGATTCAAAATTAGTCAAATCAAGACCCCATGTTGGTGTCAGAATAGGGGATCAAAAATATATATAATACTGTAGATTCCTTATTTTTCGCGAGTAATTATCGCGAATAGGCTTTTCACCGTCAAATCACAAGAATAATAATTCGCAAATGCATGGTTGGTTAAGAGATTTTACATAGATTTCAGCGCCATAAAAATAAAGGCGAGTAATTTAATTTTGTGTGTGGTGCTTCTCACGAAATTACGCGAAAATTAATTCCACGCACATATTTAGGAATCTACAGTATGTAGGGATATACTTTTTTTTTCTCAAGCCACAATTAGTTATATTGATAGCAAATCATCCTTTTTGGTAGTGAAGATTTCATTTTGTTCAAATCATGTCTACCGGGAAAAGGTTTGGGCCACATTGGACAATCAAAGTTTTACATTGGATTATATTGGAAATATTTTTAGAAATCTTCTCAGAAACAAATATGTCATGACTGGTGATATGTATACGGTAGCATCTTCATGTAGTGTAGATTTAAGTTTGTTCAAATCATGACTCCCAGGTGTAGGGCAGGGCCCCAATGGTGGATCAAAATGGACAGGGGAATACTGTAAATCACTTTTTATTCGCGAGAACTTTATTTTCACATTATTACGCGAGACGGTATGGTCGCGAAAATTTCATTCTCGCGTATAATATAATTCCTTAAGATTATATAGAGCAATGACCACAATTTTGAAAATTTTGTCTCGCTAATGAAGAGTCATTGACTATCTCGCGAAAATAAGGTGTCGCGAAAATTAAGTGATTTACAGTATATAGGAAACGTCTTCTCAATAATACCAAAGCCATATATAGTCATATTGATATGGAAGCATCCTTAGGTAGTGTAGATTCAAATTTGTCCAAATCTTGATTCCAGGGGGCAGGGAGGGGCATCAATGGGGATAAAATTTTAACAAAGGAATATATAGGAAAAAATTTTATGTTCAAGAACAGCTAAGCCATTGTTATTGATATGAAAATGTCTCCAGGTAGTTATTCAAGCCCCCTTCTCCTCTTCCTAAATTTTATACTTTTCAATACTGGACTAATTTGTCATTTACTAGCCAATATGCTTAGGTGAGCATATTGCCCATTGGCCACTAGTTTATTTTAGAAATCTTCTCACTTGGTATGAAGTGCAAGTGATCCCCTTTTGGTGTCTGTTAATTTTTATCTTTTTAAGAGGAATACTTTTAAGGCTGAACAGGATCCTGAAGTGAGGAGGACTCCCTCTCTCATTGAACTGCATACAGCAGCAGAAAGCAGGGTAAGATTCAGATTTTACTTCTTGTATCTTTGCTTGCCTATTGATGTTGGCTGTACCAAGCTTTAACATCTGGACCTTCAATTGACAGATTTCAGTTCCCCTTTGATTCAGAAGAGGAACAACAATGGAGGACCAAGGTCATTAATATAAGAAGAGTCTATTCCTGTCTGTGTTTTGCAGGTATTATGTTTCAAAAGTGGTAAGCAACAAGCTGCTTTTTACTGAAGCTTCTCACTTGGTATGAAGTGCAAGTGTTTCCCCTTTTATGTCTCTGTTTTATCTTTTTAAGCAGAAGAAAGTTAAGACTGACCAGGAATTCTAAGTGAGGAAGAGTCCCTTTCCCATTCCGCTGCAGCCATGAGGAGAATACTCGTAAGAATCAGACTTTACTTCTTTTTTCACCTATGGAACTTCATCATGACCCACTTTAACAGGCAGGAGTCTTACAAGTATTTTTTATTTAATTATTTCTGACATATCTTTGTCCTCCCTACTCTAAAGTAACTATGCTTTCCTCTCCTTGCCCCAATATTCCACCTTATTCCTAGCTATCATAACCTTATTGTCTTTATTTGCTTTTTGATTTTCAAGCTAATAATGTTGTAATGATTATGTTCATTTGAATTTCTGTGATTATTACATTGCTTTGTATTATTGCTTATCTTCTCTCCATCAAGTATTTTCAAGGAATTTGACAAGGGAAGAGGACCAGTGCTGACCAAGTGAAGAAAAAGAAGAGTCTATTGCCAAGCTTTGTACAGCAGCCAATATCTGATTAAGGAGTGGGTAAAAAGATTTATTTTTTGCAATTTACAAATTTTCTTTATACACTTATCAAATCATAGGTCCAGGGGGATTTACTTCTGCTGCACAACAGCAAGACTGTGTTGCAATAACAATAGGGCATCCCGAGGATGTGTTGTTTCAAATTACGTTACATCATGATCCCTTTGGACTAGGATTAGTAAAAAAAATATGAATTAAGAATTTTTCTTTTGATGACAAAGTCAAGGTGACTCAGGTGAACATTTTGGCGCAATGTATTTTTGTTCATGTTTTTTTTTCATTATCTTTGGATTTCCTTTGTTAACAAGTAGAAGATGAGACTGATCTCAATCAGTTAACAAGAATGTGGAAAGTAAGGACTTACTACTGTCTAACCTAAACATTGATGGTTAGTCAGATCAGATGCATGTAAAGCTCTAGACCTTGCATTATGTGAATTAGAGGAGATTTTGACTCTCTCATTGCTTGGATTCTTAGTGTCTTTTTGTTAATAGGCAGGCGGTTATGCTGGCATTGATCCTGTTTCCAAAAGCAGATCAACATGATTCCTCAAGACTCCAAAGAGATCAACTATGGGACCTGAAAATAAAGGTAAGACACATGTACAAGCTCTGCAAAATCCTTCTATTCTGTAAAAATATGTTAGCTATTTTTCATTTATTAAGATTTTATTAATATTTATGTTGAGTCCTTGTGATTTCTTTTTTTACAGGCAGACTGCCATCAATTTCATGTTTCTTTGATAGCAGACAAATATGCTTCAACAATAGTGCAGAGAGTAATTTAAGGTTTGGACTGCAAGTGATGGACACACTAAATAACTCAACTCAAAGAATTCAATGGATAGTGCTGAGTACATTATTATATATCTACAAAGTGATGGGCACACTAAATAGCTTAACTGACAGAATTCAATGGACCGTGCTGAGAACATTGTTATATATCTACAAAGTGATGGACACACTAAATAGCTTAACTGACAGAATTCAATGGACCGTGCTGAGTACATTGTTATCTACAAAGTGATGGACACACTAAATAGCTTAACTCACAGAATCCAATGGACAGAGTTGAGTATGTACTAATATCTACAAAGTGATGGACACAGTAAACAGCTTAATTCTCAGGATTCAGTGTACCATGCTGAGTACATAACTCATTAAGGATAAATGATCATATGACATCCACAGCAGATCACTCAAAGTTGTGTTACTACATTATTGTACAACTTTTCATATACTACGTTATTTTTTCTGAATGTTTTTTTTTGTATCTGTATATTATATTTTTTAATTTAAAAAAGTTAAAGATTGGATTTTTAAGCAAAAATATCAAGAGAGGTAAATCAGTGCTTGTCTGAATATCTAAGCTTAAGAGAAAGGGAGGTAATTTTTTTTATTGTGAATCCTTGTCCTGAGCATATGCTTTCTCAAAGTTGGTCCAATGTGGCTACACTTCTTCTCAAGAGTGCCAATTTCAATGGACTTGTGCACAAAGTTTTTTGGGTTAAGGGAATTCAAGTTTGTTCAAATGAAGGGCCACGCCCATTTCCAAGGGGGGATAATTATGAATAAGAGAAAAATGAATGGCATTTTTTAAAAATCCTCTTCTCAAGAAGCACTGGGCCAGGAAAGACCAAACTCATGTGGAATCATTGTTAGGTAGTGTAGATTCAAGTTTTTTCAAATCATGACCCCCGGGGCTAGGGTGGGGCCAAAATGGCCGACCAAAGTTTTACATAGGAGTATATAGGAAAAATCTTCTTCTCAAGAACCACTGGGCCAGGAAAGATGAAACTCATGTGGAATCATCCTCAGTTAGTGTAGATTCAAGTTTGGTCAAATCATGACCCCCGGGGCTAGGGTGGGGCCAAAATGGCCGACCCAAGTTTTACATAGGAATATGTAGGAAAAATCTTTAAAAATCTTCTTCTCAAGAACCACTGGGCTAGGAAAGATGATTATGGAATTCCTTGTAGATTCAAATTCTTATTCATGACCCCCGGGGCTGTGGGGCCAAAATGGCCGACCCAAGTTTTACATAGGAATATATAGGAAAAATCTTTAAAAATCTTCTTCTTAAAAACCACTGGGCCAGGAAAAATGAAACTCATGTGGAATCATTCTCAGGTAGTGTAGATTCAAGTTTGTTCAAATCATGACCCCCATAGGGCGGGGCCAAAATGGCCGACCCAAGTTTTACATAGGAATATATAGGAAAAATCTTTAAAAATCTTCTTCTTAAAAACCACTGGGCCAGGAAAGACGAAACTCATATGGAATCATCCTCAGGTAGTGTAGATTCAAATCTCTTCAAATCATGACCCCGGGGGGCTAGGGCGGGGCCAAAATGGCCGACCCAAGTTTTACATAGGAATATATAGGAAAAATCTTTAAAAATCTTCTTCTTAAAAACCACTGGGCCAGGAAAGGAAACTCAAATGGAATCATCCTCAGGTAGTGTAGATTCAAGTTTGTTCAAATCATGACAAAGGGACTAATGGCCACCCAAGTTTTACATAGGAATATATAGGAAAAATCTTAAAAAATCTTTTCTTAAAAACCACTGGGCCAGGAAAGATGAAACTTGTGGAATCATTCTCAGGTAGTGTAGATTCAAGTTTGTTCAAATCATGACCCCCGGGGCTAGGGCGGGGCCAAAATGGCCGACCCAATTTTTACATAGGAATATATAGGAAAAATCTTTAAAAATCTTCTTCTTAAAAACCACTGGGCCATGGAAAGAAACTGTGAAACTCAAATGGAATCATCCTCAGGTAGTGTAGATTCAAATCTCTTCAAATCATGACTCCCGGGGCTAGGTTTTTGATTTCCAAAATTGCCAAAAAATATATAGGAAAAATCTTTAAAAATTCTTTCAAGAACCATGGGCTACAAGGAAAGATGAAACTCATTAAGGATTCATCCTCAGGTCTGTAGATTCAAGTTTGTTCAGATCATGACCCCCAACTAGGGTGGGGCCAAAATGGCCACACAAGTTTTACATAGGGATATATAGTATTTTTTTTAAAAAAGTACTTCAAAAATATGATTAGTATTTTTTGGAATCTAAAAAAGTGTAGATTCTAGTTTTTCAACATGATGAATGCCTGGAAGGTTAAATTCTGTGCCCGATGTGCTCAGGTGAGTGAGCGCTGTGGCCCCTGGGCCTCTTGTTTATTGTGAATCCTTGTCCAGAGCATATGCTTTCTCCCCTTGGTTCAATGTGGCTAATACTTCTCTCACAGAGTGCCACTGGTCAATGGATGTGTAGTGACCTTGAACAAAGTTTCTAGGCCAAGAGTGAAGGTTAAAACCCCTTTCAGCTACTTTACATTTTTATGTTCATTGCTGAAAGTGGGACCCTTTGAGATGGCCACCATCTCAATGATATCTAATTTTAGTTTGAAAATTGCTAGAAAAGATAAAGTGATCTCATTGTAACATTATTATTTTTTAGTGTTTTAGATTATAAATAAATATAACAATATGCAAAATCTAAATTCTTTTATATTTTCTCTCCTTTGATTTACATAGCAGGCCTTGCAGTTTTTAGCTCATATGAGATTTTCTGATCACCTGTTGTCCGTCGTCCATCCGTCTGACTGTCCATTCATCTGTAAACTTTTCACATTTTCAGCTTATTCTTGAGAACCATTGGGCCAATTTTGACCAAACTTAGTACAAAACATCCTTGGGTAGTGGGAGTTTAAATTATAAAAATAAAGTCCCCTTTCCGAGGGGAAATTGTCAAGAATATACAAAAATAGGGTGGGGTCATAAAAAAATCTTCTCAAGAACCACTGGGCCAGAAAAGCTAAACTTCTGTGGAAGCATCCTGGGGTAGTGTTACTAGTGTAGATTCTAAATTGCTTGGATCATGACCCCTGGGGATTGGGAAAGGTCAAGATAGGTATTAGGGGGAAATCTGTTTAATAACATAATGGCCAAAGTTACTCAGGTGAGTGATGTGGCCTATGGGCTTCTTGCTTATCTAATTTAGTTTTATCTTTGTATGCAACACTTTTTCCTTCTTTTAGTTGTTACTAAGGTTCTAAGTAATTTAAGTTTTTTATGAAATATTTTTCCTTGTCAAGTTCTATAAGCATGTTTTACTTCATAGAAAAGTAGTATATGAAGATTTTCTAGATGTTTCATATTTTTAGCTCTACTGGTCAGAGACCAGAAAGCTTATACATTTTTATGTCATGGGTGGCCACCATCTCAATGATGATGTTCTGTTTAGTTTGAAAATTGCTAGAAAATTTTTCAAAATTATCCTCCTACATTTTGCTTGATAAATTTCAATATAAATTGGCACATCTAAATTCTTTTATAGATTTTCTGTGATACATAATTCTCTATATCGGTTTTTGATTTCGATAAACTGTGTTGCCGTGGTTACTAAAAATAGAATTTTCTGTGTAAAATTCTTTCAAAATGCTATTCCTTCATTTCAATATAACTTGGCAAACAAGTAGATTACACTAAGATACATAATTCTGGGTATCGGTTTTTGATTTCGATTAACGGTGTTGCCGTGGTTACTAAAAATAGAAATTGCTGTGAAATTCTTTCAAAATGCTACTCCTCCTACAATTTTGGTCTGATTTCAATATAACTTGGCACACAAGTAGACTACACTGAGATACATAATTCTGTATATCGGTTTTTGATTTTGGTAAACGGTGTTGCCGTGGTAACTAAAAATAGAAATTTCTGTGAAATTTCTTTCAAAATGCTACTCCTCCTACAGTTTTGGTCTGATTTCAATATAACTTGGCACACAAGTAGACTACACTAAGATACATAATTCTGTGTATCGGTTTTTGATTTTGTAAATGGTCTAAAAATAGAAATTTCTGTGAAATTTCTTTCAAAATGGGAAAGGTCCTTTTTCAATATAAAATACATTTTCTATATCGGTTTTTGATTGTAAAAGTTACTAGAATTTTCTTGTGCTACTCCTCCTACTGGTCTGATTTCAATATAACTTGGCACACAAGTAGACTACACTAAGAATATAAAGAGATTTATCAAGGATCATTTTTATTTATTGCTTTGTTCCTTCAATAAATTCCCAAGTTTTTAATGTTCCTTTGCTACAGTACAAACCAGTACAAGCTTCAGTATAAGAGATTTTCTAGATGTTTCATATTTTTTCAATTTTTCTTGAAAAGCATAACTGATGTACATGTAATTGTAAAAACTGTGTTTGTCCCTTGTGATACATGATTAATTTATGTCAGTTTGAATTTATCATATATATTAAAATACACTATTATACAGTCTGTTTGTCATGGAATTAAACTTGTTGAGTTTTTATTCCACCTCTATAATTGAAGATTTGGGGGCATATTTTGATAAACTGTCTGTCTGTTTATGTGTCTCCAAATTTACTAATTTTTACTACCCATGGCCATTCCTTTTGAACTTTTTTTAACCTTTAAGTTAGACTTTGACCTACTTTGGTAAAACAAAATGATGTGAATGATTAGTGCTAGGGCTTTCATATTTCAAATGTATATTCCTTGTAATGAAACTTCTCTTTTTACCCCAAACAAAGGAAGTTTTAGGGATATATAGGAATCACATTGTCTGTGAATGTAATTTTGTCTAGGCTCTAACTTTGATATATGGAAACATTGGAAGCTTATACTTGTTATAGAGCTTGCTTGTAATGACCCGACAGTGAGTCCTGATCTGACACAAGGTCATTCCTGCAAGTTCAAGGTCACTGGCCTAAAAGTATGAAATTTTTGTCTGGGTCATAACTTTGTAGAAAGAATCACTGGAAGCTCAAACCTGGTACAGGGATTGCTTATGACCCAAAAATGTGTCATGATCTTATCCAGTCATTCCATTTAGTTCAAGGTTACTAGTAGAAAAAAGGTATGACATAACTTGACTTTGTAATGGAGAGTCAGTGGAAGCTCATACTCGGTACAGATATTGCTTATGATCAAAGAATATGCCTTGACCTTTATCCAAGGTCATTTTGGCGATTTCAAGGTCACTGGTAGAAAAAAGAAAAAAAATGTCTCGGCTAAAACTTTATTTGGAAAAGAATTGGTACAGGTATTGTTTTTGAAATAAGGAAAGTTCTTATTTTAATCCAGTGTCAATGCAGCAAGTTCAAAGTTACAGGCAGAATAGTGTAAAATTATTTTTTTAAGACTTTAACTTAACAATGTAGAAATACTAGGAGCTCGTACTTGATACAAAGATTGCTCATTGGAACCTGATACAGGTACTGTTTATGAACCTAAGGAGTGTCATGACTTTAATTTGAAGTCAAATAGCAAGTGAAAGGTTGGTGGTATAAGAATTAAAAATTATGACAAGCCTTTATTATCTGATGGAGAAATATCTGTACGTATGCACGATGATTCACTTAAAGTTTACTAATGATCAAAGTATATGTGAATTTTGACTAGTCTCAGTCTTTTTGGCAAGAAATTGAAATGAAATGGCAAATTGAAAAAAAAAATTCATTTTGGACCAATCCCGATCAAAATAAAACCATAATGAATAAAATAACAATTTATTGCCTTCTTTATTGTCCCCCGCTTTAGCGAAAGCGAGGGGACATTAAATCTCATTCGTCTGTCCGTCCGTCACAAAAACTTTAACCTTGCCCATTATTTTTGATTTAGTGGAGCTATGACTTTCATATTTCACTTGTGTGTCCCTTGTGAGAAGACCTTTCTTTGGGTACCACCATATTTGACCTTTTGACCTAGACCTTGGAATTTGACCCACTTTTACACAAAAAATCCAAACTTTTACTTTGGCCATATCTTTTGAATAGTAGAAACTAGGAATTTCATATTTCACATATGCATTTTTTGTGTCAAGGCCTTTCATTGGATACCAACAATTTTGACCTTTTAACCTTGACCTTAGAGACCTATGAAAAAACTTTTACCTTGACCATAACTTTTGAACGGAAAGGGCTAGGGCTATCGTACTTCACATATGTAATCCTTGTGAAAAGACCTTTCATTGGATACCAAGAACTTTGACCCTTTGACCTTGACCATGGAGATTGACCTAATTTTCAAAAACTTTGACCATGGCCACAACTTTTGAACGGTAGATACTACATGTAGGACTTCATATTTTCGCACATATGTATTTTTTGTCGCAAGACCTTTCATTGGATACCAACAACTTTGACTTTTTTGACCTTTTGAAAAAACTTTAACCTTGACCATATCTTTTGAATGGTAGAAACTAGGACTTACATATTTCACATATGTATTTTTTGTCGCAAGACCTTTCATTGGATACCAACAACTTTGACCTTTTGACTTTGACCTTGGAGATTTCCGTACTTTTAAAAAAAAAGTTTAACCTCGACCATAACATTTGAACGGTAAGGGCTAAGGCTTTTGTACTTCACATATATAATCCTTATGAGAAGATCTTTCATTGGATACCAAGAACTTCGACCCTTTGACCTTGACCTTGGAGATTGACTTACTTTTCCAAAACTTTTACCTTGGCCATAACTATTGAACGGTTAAGGTTAGGGTTTTCATCCTTCACATATGTATTACTTGTGACCTTTTTAAAGAAATCAACAACTCAGATCCTTTCACCTTGGAGTTTGACCTACCTTTCAAAAATGTATCCTTGGCCATAACTTTCTTTTGAACAGGGGGTGGGATTTTTTATTTCACAATCGTATTTCTTGTCTGAAAACCTTACTTTGGGTAATATCAAATATATTTCATTTGAATTAAGAAATGTTAAATCTTTGTTATGTTGCCATACGAGGTCATCTGTGTTTCACAATTTGACACATCTTGTTCCTTATATTGAGAAGAGATAGGACTTTCATATTTGACATGTGCATTACCTGTGACAAGATATTTCCGAGCATGCTATGAATTCTTACCCCTTGACCTTGATCTTCACAATTGACCTTATTTTTTTAAAAAAATCAACTTCAGTGATAATTTCTAAATAAATGACATATGATAGGGTGTTCATATTAGACACAATGTGTCATAAAAAATGACATCTCATCCACAAAGATACTGAAAGCGGGGGACCACAATTCTTTGAATTTGCTTGTTAAAGATTGCACTAATTTCAGTGGCTTTGGCCCCACCCAGGCCCCAGGGGGGCAGGGACCATGAAATTCACAATTTTTGTTCCCCTTCACCCATAGATGCCATTTGTAAAAATTTGTTGAAATTGGTTCAGTGGTTTCAGAGAAGAAGCTGAAAATGTTAAAATGTTAACGCACGACGGACGAAAACGGATAGTGCAAAGTTTACTCAAGTAACCTAAGGAGGGGGGGGGGGTCAATTCACTTATAAAGCAGTAAAATAGGCATTCAAAAAAGAGAATTCATCGATGCATGGTTCAATGATTTATTTTGCTCCGACTGATCAGATACTAAATAATGGGTCGCCCTCTTTATATAACGGAACCAAAGAAACGCTCGGTAGATTTCACAGCATCGAAAGTTCTCCCATTGGTATCAATATCACACTATTAAAATGCAAAATATTTTGCTAATTTTGTTTCTATGAAAAAATGAAATAAATAAAAAAACAAATGAAATATGGGTTTCACATCGATTCTGTTTTTGCAAACCACCACACAATACGTCTCGAAATCGAGGAGTTTTAATTTCCGTAAATTATACATGAAGTATATTGTGTTTTAGCATCATCATGATCGCAACGCGCCGGAATCCGTAACTACACATGGCATGCAAGAACAAGCACCGAGCGATGAGACAAAACACAGGAATTCTGTGAGACAAATTAGAAAATTTTATTAGGTAGGTAAAGTTCATGTTTTCGTATTTAACTAATATTAAGAACAGGGATCACATCCTAAGGAACCGTACTTCTGTCTGTCTCTGTCCCTAAGTGGGGTTCTCAGGGGATATGTTTTTATTTGCACTACCCGAGTTTATGACCCAGTAATTGATTTTCATCTAACCTACTTGTAAATGGATTTTTATTTAGATAATATGATATTGATACTAAAAGAGGGGGTTATAAGTTGAATACTGACTGGGGTTTTATTAACATTAAGATAATGTGAAATTACTACTGAGAGGGGGGGGGGTTATAAGTTGATAACTGGGTAACTCCGGGCTTGGTATAATGTATTTCGCCTGCCCATTCTCTTCTTACCAAGTAACCCCTCAATAAGTGATTTTTGGGTTTCTTCGATCATAACAACACCCATGCCTCAGATTTCATGCATTAAGCCGGTTAAATTCTTTTATATTATCATGCATTATCATGAAAATCATTTAAACCTGTTAGTGCCAGCTGTTTACAAACACAAGAACATATTTTTCTTGAAATCTCTCTCTAGTCATACTAATTATCGTCTTTAAATCTTCTTATTTTTGGTACTTATATACTTTATAACCACTTATATGATTTTTATGAAATTTTTTCTTATGCTTCCTGTACGTGAATGTCGGTCTCTATACTCTGTACCTTCGACATTATCAACTTGCTTTATTCACTTCTCTTCTAAGGGATCCTTTTGGAATAGATTCAAGAGCATGTTCTACGTATGAACAATTCCTCAAACGAGGTAAATTATTGTCAAACAAGTTGATGAAACAAGAATATCAGCAGTCTCCTTTAAAGTCGTTATTTCGTAAGTTCTATATTTAAACCAATGACCTTGTCATGAAATACAATTTATCATTAAGTCAAATGCTGACTGAAGTTTTTCATTCTAATTGTGAGGCCATTTTAACACATTGAATTGTTGACTGATTTTTTCGATCTTTCTCGATCATGTCTAGGAGCACGCGGCGGGTGTGACCGGTCAGCAGGGGATGCTCACTCCTCCATGGCACATGATCCCTATCTGATGTTTTGAAGGTCGTGTTTGCTCTGCTCAATTTTTTTTTTATTGTTTAATGGGCTTTTGAGCTTGAATACTGTTCATTAACTCCATATATTTCATTTTCGTCTGTTAACTTTGTCTCAACCTTGTTTTTCCCGTTATTAAATGGCCATAGAAACTGCAATGGTGTCGATTTGAATATACTTTAGGAGCTTGTTTCTTGTACCCACCTCAATAATAATGTCTGACGCCGTTTTTTGCACGTTAAGGAAGTATCAACCCCCTCCCCCAATGGTGACATTGCTTCCTACGGGCATTTATTACTTCCCTACAACTTCCTTCTCTGTATGTTTATTTTTTCTCCGTTTGATTAAATAATGTAAACTATAAGACTGAAGCTATCTGTTTGCTATAATATTATAGGCTTATCACTGACAGATGGGTAAAAAGAGCAGCAAGCTAAGACCAGACACACTGGAGGATCTAAAATCACAGACCAAATTTAGTGATGCAGAAATATTAGAATGGTATAAGGGGTTTAAATTCGAATGTCCAAACGAAGAATTGTCTATAGAGGAGTTCCGAAACATTTACCGGGGTCTTTTCCCAACCGGTAATGCAGAAAAATTCGCCGAACACGTCTTTCGAGCCTTCGATGAAAATCGAGACGGAATCTTGGATTTTCGAGAATTTATGTGTGCTCTTAGTGTGAGTTCAAGAGGCACAGTAGAATCTAAAGCGATGATGGCATTTAAGATCTACGACTTGGATAGAGATGGGTTCATCACTGAAAGTGAAATGACTGAAATATTGAGGGTACGTTCTAGTTTTAAATTCATAATGTCTTTTTAAAAAATTCACTGTATGTTTATATTGAAAGACTGTTTATTTGTCATGAAATACATAGTACTGTGTAAGATTGAAGCATCAAACTTTTGTAGGCAATGAACAAGATGACAAGCGAGAACAACATGGGTCTGTCCCCCGAGGAGAAAACAAGGGAAATCTTTCTCAGAATGGACAAAAACCAAGATGGAAGCCTGTCCATGTCGGAATTCGTTAAGGGGGTGCAGACCGATTCATCTATAATGCACATTCTCACTTCCGCTTCAAATACAGGATGACAGTTTCGAATATGCATTTGACAATTTCTAATGTTTCATTTGTGACGTTGATCTTTCTAGTCAATACATTTTGTACTTAAAATGTCTACCAACACTAGGCTTAAATTCACTCTAAATCTTACCTCTTCTTCGTAGTACTCGTATATGTAGTTTTACGCTGAAAATGCAAAAAGATAATTTGCCCTATACCATTTATATTCAAAATGTTAACGTCGACTTATTTCCTCTGGCCAAAGACCAGAAAACTTCATAGTATTGTAAGGTATGGATCTCTTGCGGTTTTTCCTCTAAATGGTACTCATCTCAGTGCATTATGGTACAGTGAATTTCAAGTTGAATTATTTGCCTTCTGTCCTTATGTTTTATTCAAGAGAAAAAAAAAGTTTGGATATTTTTTGCTTAATTTTTAAATACCGGTACACATGCATACCCGTTAGGGGGAAAAACTACATGTACATCTACAAGAGAGAGGACAGATCCCTGCCCACTATAATATCATTTACTGGTACTATGGTATGATGTTGGGAAAGAGAGAATGTCAAATCTTCAACTATATAGGTAGACTTACTATCTCAATTTATTATCACGAAATAATAATTATATACGACCTTTGGGATGAACATACGCTATCTCTTGTAAATTCAAAGCACATGTACATGTACCTGTAACGCGAATTCACACAGTTATAAGTTCTCAAGTAAGTTTTACTATTAAAGCCTAGTCTCTGATTACAGAACAATGTACTGGTATTAAATTACTCATGACCTCTCAGTATTAAAGCAAATTCCATGGCCTCTTGGACCGAGGTTCTTGTTTTAGGGCTCTATCATTTGTGAAAATACATTAATTCTTTGAAAATCTTTGTTTAAATGAGTATTTATTTAGTAGACAAACTAAGTGTAAGGTTATGATGAGCCTGGATGTCTTCAAAAAATTTAAAAGTTATTACCCGTGGCCTGGGGGTCTGGATAACATTAGGACTCATAATTCATATAATAAAAATGCATTAAATAACGTTTTGACTTTTTCCCTACTTAATCATTTCGAGGCACACTGAGTGCCAGAACTGCGAAATTTGACTTTTTGGCCACTGGGTCAATATGAGTGAAAAATTCTCGAGAGGGACATTAAACAACATACAGACAAACTCAACAATCCCCATGATAAATTAAAGTCCTGGCTTTTTGATATAACTGACAGCTGCTTTTTCAATAAAATGGAACTCGTAAATTTACTTACCTTGTCATTGGTCGTTTGCAAAATTACTTTGTGAAAAATAATTCTGATTGTACACACGGGTACTCTCAAGTTGACATCAAAATGATGCTTGAGTTTCTGATTGACAATTTCTATGTTGTTTTTGAAGACCAGGTCTTCCAACAATCTATTGGAATTCCCATGGGTACCATTTGCACCCCGTTATTAGCAGACCTATTTTTGTATTTATATGCAGCAGAATTTGTCCAAAATCTTATGCGTGAAAAGAAAACACTTGTCGTGGCCTTCAACTCGACATTTAGATATATCGACGATGTATTGTCAATAAACAATGGTAATTTCCATTCTTATGTCGATACGATATATGCTGGTGAGCTGGACAAAAACATACCACAGAGTCTGACACATCTGTTTCAAATTTGGATATTTTACATTAAAAAGACGTTAATGGTTATCAAACAACCAAGCTCTATGATAAACACGATGACTTTAATTTTTCTACCGTCAACTTCCCTTGCTTATGCAGCAATATACCTTCATCACCTGCAAAACGGATATTACTCAGTTGATTCGATACGTAAGAGCATGCTCTAACATTTATAAAACGAGGTAAACAATCTAATTAAAATCAGACTTCTTAGATCCGCGCCGTATACACTCTGCGTAAGAGTGTATACGGCGCGGATCTAAGAAGTCTGATTTTAATTAGATTGACGAGGTAAAATATTGACAAACAAGTTGATGAAACAAAAATATCAGCAGTCTCGTTTAAAGTCATCATTTCGCACGTTCTATGGTCGATACATTGACCTTGTCAGCAAAAACAATTTATCATTGAGTTATATGCTCAACTGACATTTTTCATACGAATTGTTAGTTCATTATTTATACACCGAATTGATGATGGATTTTTCCGTTATTTCCCAATCATGACAAGGAACACACGGCGGGTGTTACCGGTCGGCAGGGGATGCTCACTCCTTCATGGCACCTGATCCCACCTCTGGTGTTTTGGAGGTCCGTGTTTGCTCTGCTCCTACTTTGTATTGTTTTATGGACTTTTGATCTTGAGTACTGTTCGCTATCTCTATATATTTCATTTACCTCTGATAATTATTTACTAAACATAATGTAACTAATAGGGCGAGCTTATAAAGCAATTGTGCAAAAATTTTACAAAAGAGAACTTCATTAATTTTTTTAATCAATGCCTATAGTATAAATAACCGTTAGAACGATTGGAGACATCATGTACAAAAGGAGATGGACTGCTTAATCTTATAATTAAAAAAAAAATAATACAGCTTGATATGGAAAGCTGCAAAAGCATGCATGTTCATGTTTCATGTTACCTCATATCACATTTTAAAAAGAGAGAAAAGTGTGGAAAGGGGATACGGAATATCGAATATTATAAAGAGGGAGCGAGGGCAGGAATATATAAAAGTCTATAAACGCTACAATAGGGAATAGCTGCTGGTTCCACTGAGAGAAATTACACGGTAGGTTAAAATTGTCTATTAGGATTTTGGTTTTAGCTTTAAAAATACAAAATAAAAGATATTTGTTAAATACGTTGTGTTGATCATGAATGGGTTAATATTTCAAAAAATGTAAAATTACATCTTTTTTCTTTTTGCTTTGTTCATATTGATCGTTTTATTATATTATTCATGAATACTCAAGTCTATTTCAAATTCTGTCAATAATAATATCAAAGGGCAGATCATCCCAGCTGCATAAAATCAACATGAAATGAACTCTTTTGTGTGCAATGTTTAGAACTTCCTTAAATATGTTAAAAATAGACAACTACACAGAATATTAGTATATGTAAGACAATATTTGTCATGCTAAAATTTTGGTAAACATCTAATCGTTTTTAGCTTACAATGTACCTGAGCCGAAGGCTCAAGTGAGCTTTTCTGATCACATTTTGTCCGTCGTCCGTCCGTCTAGCTGTCCGTCTGTAAACTTTTCACATTTTCGAGTTCTTCTCAAGAACCACTGGGCCAATTTTGACCAAACTTGGTACAAAGCATCCTTGGGTGAAGGGAAATTTAAATTGTTCAAATGAAGGGCCAAGTCCCCTCACAAGGGGAGATAATCAAGAAAAGAAAAAAATAGGGTGGGTCATTAAAAAATCTTCTTCTCAAGAACCACTGGGCCAGAAAAGCTGAAACTTATGTGGAAGCATCCTGGGATATTGTAGATTTTAAATTGTTCAAATCATTTAAATATGGATAGGGCGGGGCCACAATGGGAAATCAAAGTTTAACATAGAAATATATAGGAAAAGTCTTTAAAAATCTTCTTCTCAAGAACCACTGGGCCAGAAAAGCTGAAACTTATGTGGAAGCATCCTGGGATAGTGTAGATTTTAAATTATTCAAATCATGACCCCCAGGGGTTGGGCGGGGCCACAATGGGGAATCAAAGTTTTATATAAAAATATATAGAACAAATCTTTAAAAATCTTCTTCTCAAGAACCACTGGGCCAGAAAAGCTGAAACTTATGTGGAAGCATCCTGGGGTAGTGTAGATTCTAAATTGTTCTAATCATGACCCCCGGAGATAGGGCGGGGCCACAATGGGGAATCAAAGTTGGCATTTAAGATCTACGACTTGGATAGAGATGGGTTCATCACTGAAAGTGAAATGACAGAAATATTGAGGGTACGTTCTTATTTAAAGTTATTATGTTCGTTTGTTTAAACTCACTGTACGTTTACATTGAAAGACAGTTAGACTATACATTTATTTTTCATGAAATACATAGTACTGTGTAAGATTGAAGCATCAAACTTTTGTAGGCAATGAACAAGATGACAAGAGAGAACAACATGGGTCTGTCCCCCGAGGAGAAAACAAGGGAAATCTTTCTCAGAATGGACAAAAACCAAGATGGAAATCTGTCCATGTCGGAATTTGTTAAGGGGGTGCAGACCGATTTATCTATAATGCACATTCTTACTTCCGCTTCAAATACAGGATGACATTTTCGAATATGTATTTGACAATTTCTATTTTTTCATTCGTGACGTTGATCTTTCTAGTCAATACATTTTGTACTTAAAATGTCTACCAACACTAAGCTTAATTCACTATAAATCTTACCTCTTCTTTATAGTATATGTAGTTTTACACTGAAAATGCAAAAAGATAATTTGTCCTATACCATTTATGTTCAAAATGTTAACGTAGACTTATTTCCTCTGGCCACAGAAGAAAAAGCTTAATAGTATTGTAAGGTGTGGGTCTCTTGCTGTTTTTCCCCCTTCTAAATGGTACTCATCTCAGTGCATTATGATACATTGAATTTCGAGTTGCCTTCTGTCCACATGTCCACATGTTTTATTCAAGAGAGAAAAAAAGTTTGGATATTTTTCGCATAATTTTTATATACCGGTATGCATGCATACCCGTAAAGGGGAAAAACTACATGTACATCTACAAGAGGGAAGACAGGTCCCTGCCCACTCTATATCATTCACTGGTACATTACTATGATATGATGCTGGGAAAGAGAGAATGTCAACATTTCAACTATGTAGGTAGAAAACCTACTTCCTATCTCAATTTATTATCACGAAATAATAATTATATACGACCCTTGGGATGAACATATGCTATCTCGAGTAAATTCAAAGTACCCGTAACGCGAAGTCACACAGTTTTAAGTTCTCAAGTAAGTTTTACTATTAAATCCCAGTCTCTGATTACAGAACAATATACTAGTATCAAATTACACATGACCTCTCTCAGTATTAAACTTTTTCTAGAACGAACTAAAAATATATTCTACTCTATATATACTAGTATACAAATGTATGCTGTACATATACAAATGTAGTGGGACGAGGCATACAAGAATTTTTTTATCGAGAAGTAGAAAATATGTAAAAACCACTGGCAACAAGTTCAAAATCTTGTAAGTTGAAAAGCAAATTTCATGGCCTCTTGGACCGAGGTTCTGGTTTTTGGGCTCTATCATTTGTCAAAATGAATTAATTCTTTGAAAATCTTTGTTTGAATGAGTATTTATTTAGTAGACAAACTAAATATAAGGTTATGTATGATGAGGAAGGAAGCCTTTAAAAATTTTAAATTTATTACCCGTGGCCTGGGGGTCTGGATAACATTAGGGCACATAATTCATATAACAAAAACGCATTCATTAACGCTTTGATTTTTCCCTACTTAATCATTTGGAGGCACACTGAATACCAGTGACAACTACTTTTTCAATAAAATGGAACTCGTAAATTTACTTACCTTGTCATTGGTCGTTTGCAAAATTACTTTGTTAAAAATAATTCTGATTGTGCACACAGGTACTCTCAAGTTGACATCAAAATGATGCTTGAGTTTCTGATTGACAATATCTATGTTGTTTTTGGAGACCAGGTCTTCCAACAATCTATTAGAATTCCCATGGGTACCAATTGCGCCCCTTTAATAGCAGACCTGTTTTTGTATTCATATGAAGCAGAATTTGTCCAAATGCGTGGAAAGAAAAAAACAATTGTCGTGGTCTTCAACTCGACATTTAGATATATCGACGATGTATTGGCAATAAGCAATGGTAATTTCCATTCTTATGTCGATACGATATATCCTGGTGAGCTGGAGATAAAAGATACCACAGAGTCTGACACATCTGTTTCAAATTTGGATATTTTACATGAAAAAGACGTTAATGGTTATCAAACAACCAAGCTCTTTGATAAACACGATGACTCTAACTTTTCTACCGTCAACTTCCCTTACTTATGCAGGAATATACCTTATCACCTGCAAAACAGATATTACTCTGTTGATTCGATACGCAAGAGCATGCTCTAAAATTTTTATAACGAGGTAAATTATTGACAAACAAGTTGATGAAACAAAAATATCAACATCCTCGTTTAAAGTCATCATTTTGCACGTTCTATGGTCGATACATTTACCTTGTCAGCAAAAACAATTTATCATTAAGTTAAATGCTGAATGATGTTTTTCATATGAGTTTGTTAGTTCATTATTTATACACCGCATAGACGATAGATTTTTCCGTTATTTCCCGATCATGACAAGGAACACACTGCGGTGTGACCGGTCGGCAGGAATTGCTGACTCCTTCATGGCACCTGATCCCACCTCTGATGTTTTGGAGATCCGTATTTGCTCTGCTGCTATTTTGTATTGTTTTATGGACTTTTGATCTTGAGTACTGTTCGTTATCTCCATATATTTCATTTACCTTTGATGATTAATTACTAAACATAATGTAACTAATAGGACGATCTTTTAAATGAATTGTACAAAAAAATTACAAAAAGAACGATCAGAGACATCATATACAATAGGAGATGGACTGCTTAATCTGATATTCTTTTTTAAATTAATGTAGCTTGATATGGAAAGCTGCAAAAGCATACATGTTCATGTTTCATGTTACCTCATATCACATTTCAAAAAAGAGAGAAAAGTGTGGAAAGGGGATACGGAATATCAAATACACCCCGGTATTATAAAGAGGGGGCGAGGGCAGGAATATATAAAAGTCTATAAACGCTATAATAGGGAATAGCTGCTGGTTCCATTGGGAGAAATTAAACGGTGGGTAAAAATTGACTATCAGGATTTTGGTTTTAATTTTAAAGTTTTTGAAGATGCAGACGAATGTTCAACTAATAATGGAAAGGTGAAAAAAGGGATTATATAAGCTTGTCTATGTTAATTTTTAGGGAAATGGGTAAGAAAAGTAGTACACTAAGACCAGAAACCTTGGAGGATCTTAAGACACAGACAAAATTCAGTAACGCCGAAATCCTAGAATGGTACAAGGGATTTAGACTAGAATGTCCAAGCGGGGAATTGTCCATAGAGGAGTTTCGTAAATTATACAGAGGTCTTTTTCCAAAAGGGAACGCAGAAAAATTCGCCGAACACGTCTTTCGAGCTTTTGATGAAAACCGAGATGGGACTTTAGATTTTCGAGAATTTATGTGTGCTCTAAGTGTGGGTTCAAGAGGAACCGTGGAAAACAGAGCAAAAATGGCTTTTAAGATCTACGACTTGGATAGGGATGGATTCATCACTGAAAATGAAATGACGGAAATCTTAAAGGTAGGATACAGGTGTAATCTACCTTTCCATTAATTGCGATGCTTATCTAGAGAATTTAAACTTTTTACAAGTATATCAGACATAATATGATGTGTTATATGTATTTTATCAGTAGGTAATCAGTAAGTATACCAGTGTAAGGTGTTGATTACCCATGTGATATACATGTATGTATCTCGTATGTCCAATCTGGTAGCCAGTAGCCTCGTTGATCGGGTTTACCGATACTTGAATAGAAAATCAAGTTAAAAATTAATTCTGAATCTTTTATGCACCAAGGTTAAATTATTTCTCTGTACTATTATTTGAATGGAAAGAATACAAAGTTCAAAGTTGTGTTTACGCTGTTGTTCTGATTCAGAATAGCACCGTATGTCGGAGAGGGGTAATTCCACCTAGAACCCCACCCCCACCCTTATAATTACTTTATATCTCCTGGTAGATTTTATTTAAAACCTGTAACTCAAATTACTTATTTGTGTTTTAGTCTTTGTTGTTAAAGATGACACCTTTCTAACTAAAAAATAGGATTGGTAGGAACCTTTCATCAATGTAAGATTCTAAACGTTTCTAAAATCGTTCACTGCGAGTCGATATCCTACCACTGGAGAGAAAAATATCTTTAAAATTAAAATTATGCAAATTGACTGTATAAATTGCTAGTTATATAATTTTTGAATATGTAATAAATTGTAGGCAATGAACAAGATGACAAACAGCAATAAAACCATGGATCTTTCACCGGAAGAAAAAACAAGGGAAATCTTTCTGAGACTGGACAAAAATCAAGATGGAAATTTGTCTATGTCCGAGTTCATCAAGGGAGTGCAGACAGATTCCTCCATAATGCGTATCCTCACGGGTAACTCCAATACAGAATGACGATATGACTGTTTACACTATTTCGGAACTTGGCAGATCTTTGCTATACACACACTACAGTTTGTGAATATTAAATTGTGAAATTAATTAAAATATCTTAAATGAGGAAATTCATAGTATTTTTCATATCATAAATGTTGATTTGTTCAAGGATGATAAGATAATTCAAGGAAATCAACCTATGTTTTCCAACATTGTTACCAATTTTAACAAAAATCAAACAAGAAACAAAAGATTTCTATAATGCTTTAACTATTCAGAAAGACGAGAAAAAATACTAAATGATATTAAATTGGAGTATCTAAAACAAAAAAATTGATGAATTTTGCTGGAAAATATCTCAAAACTATTAACAGGTTTTGTAAAGCACAACAAAAGACACTTTGTCACGCTTTTTTGGAATTCGAGCTTTTTGAAGAGATTTCGGGAAATGTATTGAATTGGGTTAAAGAACATTTTGGAGTTGATATATATCAAACTAAAATGAGATTTTGTTGTGAGTGTGCCTCTGTGTGAGGGTGTGTTTGTACCAGTATTTCATTACCAAATCCCGGCACAACATCTATATTTTCCCCTTGTGATGTTTATTTAATGTCATTGTCATTAAGTAAATACGTTGGTATAGGTATTAAGGATTAAGAGTAAAGTTAAAATTTGTGAAAGTGCAAGGGTGTGTCAATCAAACCCGCCCAAAAAATTAAAGTTTTAATAACTTTTAAATAAAATAAGATTTTTAATTAATTTTTGTGTGAAATGCTATTAAAAAAATATATAATTCGTGATATTATACAGAAAAGATGAACTTCAAATCTGTGTCCAAGTACCTTTAATGCTGACGTTGGCCTGGCCTAGCCTCGTTTTCAAGAGCTTGACCTCAGGTCAATGAATATATAAATAATATTTGAGAACAGTCTATATAGGGACCTGCTACTCCAGCATGCTAGAGGTTCACGGCGAGATACTTTTAACTTGGCGCCGCGTAACGTATATAAGGAGCGTAGGGACGTTAACCGAGGCTCTTACTTGTAGGAGTAAGGGACCTGCATGTGGTTTAACTTTCATTGCAAAAGCTCAGAGGCAGTAATTAATATCCCCAACTTTTTTTTAAAACCTGGGGACAATAAAACGCTTTTTTGTTGTTGTTTGTAGTGGTCGTACTGGAATTATGTTGCAGGGGGGGGGGGGGGGGGGAAATGTATAACTTGCGTTAGCGGGTTAATCGCCGGGTTATGTACTTTTTTCTGCAATAGCTGCAATGTAACTTTCCACAATAAAACAAGACATTTTTATTTTATTTATAAATGTAGAATTAATAAATTAAAGTGGGCTTAGGAAAATGAAATATTGTACTGTTAATGTGTACATCATTGTTTGTTTCCTTGATGTCAAATCCCCCCGCATTCTCGATACACAGTGTAGCAAGTACATGTATGCGAGCTGATCTTACATCGAATTTTAGTTGGTCACTTCCCAAGAAATCTGTACATGTACTAGTATCACGTTGTAAAGTTTGAATATACTAGAGGGAGGTTAATGCAAAAGGATGTACAGTGAAACCTGTCTAATCCTACATGCACTGGGAGACAAACTTTGTGTCGGAATAGACAGGGTGTCGGATTGCACAGTGATAAAAACAAGGAAAATACTAAAATGGGAAAGAAATTTAACGTCGGAATTCACAGTGTGTTGGATTATTCAGGTGTCGGATTAGACAGTTTTCACTGTATTCACTTTGACAAAAGAATTGACCTATAGGAGAGAATAGTTTCCCGGAAAAAGTGACATTTAAAATTTAATCTTTATTTGTTGTTTTCTACCGTATATATGTCTAAATTTTTCAAATTTGTATTTTACACCTAAAATTTATTATTTACAACTTTACAATAAACCTCCAAAGTTGGCCGCAACATCATTTTGTCCGTTAAAGCGTTGATTTTTGCATGAATTTTGGTCTAGAAGTCCTTCAGGGCAGGCCTGCCCCCAAATAAAATTGTGATATTTTGATAGGTTTGGATGTAAGGAATAGTATAGGATTTTTTTAGGGGCACCCCTGCCTTAAGGTCGAAATTCACAAAAAACCTACAAAAAATAAGGAAACCCGATTTTGATAATCTGCTTCAAATTTATACCTGAAAATATTATAGATTAGTAAGATTAGCTCAGTTGATATATGCGCTGACTTTTACACCGTGTAAACAAACATTTTAAAGTCGGGGGTTCGAATCCACCTGGTACCACACTTTTAAAGTTTTTAATTTTCGCCTTTTCAAAGACTATTTTAATATTCTTTATAGATTTGTGTATTTTCCTTCAATTATCTATCCTTTATGCATGCCCATTCTTGATATAAGAAACACTAAAGAGTCTGAGATATCAAATCGTAAAAATCCAGTTGTCAGTCAGGCGGAACAAACCTCAGTATAAGCACACTTTCTCTGAGGACAAGAATAACTCACTCGGTGTTACTCAATACAGGTACTCTTGGCAGCACTGAGCTGCGATGAATGTCAATTGTATATATTCCTTAGAATTTAATAACATTGATTTTGGGTACATATATCCGTGACTGTACTCCCTCGGATTTGATTTAGGCCTGTATAATTTGCACACATTAATGGCATGTTTTATTATATTCATGGATAAAATAGCCTAGACATAAATAATAGAATTTCAGAGGCAGTAAACATTACCATTATGTACAATGCAAGTAAAGAAAAATATCAATTATTACATTTGGAGATAACAAACTCAGAAAATCAATGTAAGGGTTCCTCCTACCTCTACTCACTGAAATAAAGATTAAGGGAAAAAAAACAAATTGTTAGATGTGTTTAGCCTAATGTCATTAATCAGAACGGAAATCGACAAGGTTTTTATAGAAAAAAAAAACCAAGCCCGGTCCTATAGGTCAAATCCCTATTTATTATGAAGTGATCCTTTACAAGTTATGATGCTGTAAATTTTGCATTTAAACCCCTCCCCCTTTAGTAAATTCAAAATTTACAGCATGATACTAGTATGTGATACAGTGAACTTTCAGATATCCGGACGCAGATCTATATCCGGATGTTTCAGTATCTGGACGATTTTTCATTGGAACGGAATTTTTAAAAATTATTTTGTTTTGTTAAACTGGTAATTCAGGCATCCGGACGCTTCACGTACTAGTATCCAGACAAATTGACTAGGAACCAAAGCCTCGGATAAATGAGGTTCCACTGTATATGATTCGCTGTGTTTACTGACTGATAAATATCATCTGAGGATATACCAAGGGGCTTTGAGATCAACATACATGTACCATGAATTTGTCAAGCTATGGTCAGTTTGTCTCCAGAAAGAACTGAATCACTGGGCTAATTTGACAAACAACAAATTGGTGAGTACACTATATATTCATAATCATATGTCCATGTAATTGTCTCATTATAAAGAGGCAGGCTATTGACAAACAAGTTAATGAAATAAGGATATTAAGAATGATCTCTATATTTTTTGCTTCAGTTGTGATTATTACGTTACTAGTACTCTTAATTTGAAAACAGTATCTGTAATCTATGTCGACAAGAATATGTTCAGCTCATGGTTTTAGCTATTTATTTAAAAAAAAAAACAGCATAGGATTGAAGACAAAATGAATTGAAATACGGTTACGGCTAGATAATTTAAAGGCAAAGTATTAAGCCTGCATTTTGCTTTCACTCTGTGTAAGAAGCACTGATAGAAAAGAACAAGCACACAGTTAATATATCAATCATATATTTAATCAACAATAACATAGTAAATGAACAAAGGTGACATTCATAGCAACTTTTGGCGTTGAAGGGATCTACGAACGAACTGTCCAGCAGACCGCGTGTCTAACCTAAAGGAATAGAAATACTTAGATTAGTACTAATGGTAATTAAAAATATCTTGCGAGATCTATACTAAAAATTATAAAATCTTGGGAAGTTGTATTTAATTCATCTATGATAAGTTTCTCAAGTATATTATACATTATAAAATACATTTAAAGATTCATTTGAAAAAAAAAAAAGGAAGCGCATTTTGATAATGTTCTTACTTCCTAGACAGTTCGCTCGTGTACACGTTTAACCACATGGACAGGGCTTGGGATCTGTGTCTAGTTTCTGTCAGGGCTCTCTCTGTAAGGAAATACACACAGTTAGTTACATGATTTATTTTCAAAACTATTTTGATTTTCGTTTTTCTTCAAAAAAAAATTCTCTATTTATTAGTTATACAAATTTACCATTCTCTTTCTGCCTTTCCTTTAGCGTGTTCAATTCAGCAACGAATTTTATCATCAAATGTCTGTTTTCTGCAAAAGTGGGTTAAAATATATATTAGGCCGCATATCAGACATCATTATATATAAAGAACGAAAGAAAACAAGCTAATTCAGAGAATTCGTGTCCCCCGCTTAGGGAAAAAGTCGGCTCCCCCTGACTGAATTTGTAGAATTATTAAATGTATACATGTTTACTGAAGGAAATAAAATACATGTATGTCAATATGCATATAAAGATTTGATTGCTTATTCTTCATTATGTGTATAGAAGATTTTTTATATGGAATTTTTATCACACTGTAATGATGATTTTATAACCTCATAAATTTTTCATTTCACATGCTGAATACTATCATTTAGGGAAAAAAAAAGTATTTATCCCGGGACCTCTCACACTTGAAGCGAGAGACATAACCACTAGACCACGGAATCCGTTTACATGGTGTGAAGTATATGCAGAAGTGAAGTCACATACATGTATATATTCATGTTTTCATGTTCGGTATTCTCAAAATTTTACACAATCCATGGTGTTTGATTTATTTAGCCTTTATTAAACAGTTCTAATATATGTAATAAGAACATAAAGTCCGCCGAGAACCTGTTTTATACGCAATAACTCTCCTCATGCCCCTGCGCTAAAAATAGCGACATGTAATACTATAAATACTAATGAAACAAACGGGGCGGGGCACTTTGAGAGGGGCAAGAGACGTCCTAGGGAGTTTTGATATAAAATTACATTGCATAAGCTCAAAATCTTCTTGAAATATCGCCCAGAAATAATAGTATTTCACACAGACAGAATGTATAAATTTACGACCTTGAACTTTGACCTTTTGACCTCAAAATCAATAGGGGTCTTCATTAGGCCACAGGGAGTTGTTATATAAAATTTCATTGCAATAGCTCAAATGGTTCTAGAGATATCGTGTGGAAACACAGAGAGAATTTGCTTATTTATGACCTTGACCTTTGACCTTTCACCTTATATGGAAACGAAAGCGTTACAGACAGACAGAAAGTGTAACGGACGGACGGACAGACGGACGGACGGACGGACGGACGGACAAACCCAAATTAATATCCCCCACTTTTCAAGCGGGGGACAAAAAATAATTAGAAATTGAAGATGCAAGGTTAACAATAACCTTCTCCTAGATTGGCCACTGTCCTGTGCATCCGCCCTAGATGCTCCCTCATCTCAAGCCCCATCCAAATAACTGATACACACAAAGCCACAAAGGAAAAACCAGCACCCAAACGTACACAGTCTTTTGTAGAGAAGGAAGAAAGAAAATCCATGACGAGAGAGAGTTTATGAACCGAAAGAACTTGCTCCATAAATCCAAAACCTTGTCCAAAGAGTGATGAAATGTAGTCCAAAATGTCCCCACAGTACCCCAAAACACAAGCTGACACACTAACGGCGTGATCCATAAACTGAATATACCAAGTCACAACATTGTCCAAGATGCCATTCAACAATGAGTAAGTGCCTGAGATAATGGTGATAGCAAAAGTGGATAGAGAGTCCAGTGCACAAATGCTGCTGGTGGCGAGAGAGGCCGAGAGATGGAAAACCTTCTCATCGGCACTGGACAGCGTTTGCTGAGAAAAAGAAAGAGAATAGACAGAAATTAGAGAATAGAAGACAGTTGAGCAGATGCCACAGCTCAAATGGAGATAAAGATGACCGAAGCCTAATCTTACCGAAATGTGCCATGTTGTTTCTGTCGTTAGGCTCCACATGCCCTGTACAAATCTGAAATAAATAAAAAAATACATTGTAATTCTAAATTTTGATACATAAATTAATACGAGTAAATATTAAGACAGTATTAAGTACTTACTGGTAAACTGGTACAAATATTTACTGATTATGTTTATGTTTGCAATGTGTAACCCCCCCCCCCCCCAACACACGACATAATAAATAGCGCTTATGCAAAAATAATTGTGAAAACAGCTTAATATGATTTTAAAGAACATCGCTGTAATAAATTTTTGTTTTTGAAATGAATTCAAAGGGAGAAAATTACCGACGTCCGCAACGGTTACGACCGTATCTAAGGAGAAATTTTAATGGCGCTAGCCTATGATCCGCATGAAGAAATTATTCTTCAAATTTAAAATTAATACGCCTGTATTCTCTCTTTTTAATTAATTCCATGTCAGGACTGCACTTACTCATACATGTCTGGCATTTCCGGGATGGTTGCCGGGCCAGCAGGAATCAACAATAGAATGAATACTAAGGAGGCGATGCTCATCTTGCGACTGTTGTTTTGCGACTGATGCTGGGTTACGGGAGGCCTTGTATATATACCCTCCTGTATTTTTGCGCCCTTTCTGATTGGTTCAGTTTAGAGCGCGCTGATTGGCGATTAACGGCCAGCTTGAAAAGAGCGCGAAAATGTTACAGACAGCTGTTGGCCATCTTGAACAACGGATTTGTGTTACTGGTACCAAATAAATTAAGCATCATGTCATAATATTCAGGTTAAATTGAAAGATTATATCGGATCAGAAGTCAAATTTAGGTCACCTTTCATAACGTGTTGAAATTATGGACAAACTGTGTTTATTTTTCGAAAATTATTCAAATTCGTGATATTTTTGAAGTGTTTTTCAGTATCATGGAACTAAAATTAATTTTTTACTACACCCTATCAGCTGATTTTCTTCTGAAAAACATTAAGATTAAAGAAATCATGTAGAGAGGCTTTATTTGGTACGTAAGATTGCAGCCTACAATGAATTTATGTATCATAATATCGTCTTGAAATTAAAAAACAAAACACAGACAGCAAAAGTAGCCAAAAATGAAAACCTTAGTTAACCTTTATCGCACTTATTGCATTTTTTACCTAATATTTCGGAGAGGAAAATACTAAAACTGCTTTAGAGAGTTGAAAAAACTTTGAATTCCACTCAAATAAGCTTTTATTACAAAGTTTTGAATTCCTCTAAACTTCCTTTTATGCGCCATGTTGTTTACATTAGCTACGAAGCGTCATGGTAACGGTATGCATTCGGAGTACACTGCGTATCGCTAACGTAATGTTCCGAGTATTTTTCGCGGGGAATTCAGATTATCACATTTTCAAAATTATACTTATATACTCGATTCTCATTATATCGCGGGTTTCATTGTATCGCGGTATATTCCAAAAAATCAGATACATAGCTCATATGCTTTTTGTTGAAAAAAAATATCAGTCTGTCATCTGAATGTAAATTTTTGTGATGATTAAAAAGTATGGAAAATGCGTTGGAAAAAAAATATTCAAATAAAACATAATTTTACAGAAATCGGTCTCCGTTTTTATTATTTTTAGCCCACTGAGTTTATAATCTAGTAAAATCCATATAAAGTTCATGTTTTGAAAGTCTTTAGTTTGTATAATTGTTTATTTTACGGTAAAATAAAAAATAAGAATGAAGTCCATGTATACCGCGATATTGAGACTCTCCAATTTAACTTCCTGTTTTAAAAATAGAGTACAACTTAGATGATGCAAGCTTGGGAAAAAAGTTAGGCCATAGTTTGCTTTATTAATATCATTTGATGAAAGTTAAATTTAAAAAATCAAATTACACTTTTTTATGCAAAAGATTTAAGTACCGCGATATAATGAGACACCTGTATACTATATATTCGGGTGTTTTAAAATACAAAATTCCATGTAAAATTGATTGAATCAAATACATTGTAATTAAAAAATGTTATAATATTAGAACATTATTTAACATATTACTTCAAAAGTGATGTCCCTTGCTTGGCTGTTTGGCTTTGGGGAAAACCCCAAAGCAAAGAATCGAATCCTCACACTCACAGCAGCCTTTATAAATTTCAATTTCTGGGATTGTAACTTTGTCCTTTGGCTGAATAAAAAATCTGTTCATCTTGTAGGGTTTTTGATGGCTGTTGTGTTAGATGAGTCCCCTACTGGTGTCATTTTGATGTGATTTTTTTTGACCCAGGAAAGGGACACAACTTTTGCAAAGTGTGGACTCGTCTTATTTGCAATAGCTGCCTCTTTCCCCGATTGAAATTCAACCTTCAAAGTTTAACGTTATACCTTGCTCCGACATCTATAAGCAATAAATTTGCATGAAACCCGATCTCCGTGTTCATGAAAGGCTAATCCAAACGGTTAGGCCTAACAGTGAGGGTGAAAATCAAAATGGTCAAAATACAAGAAAAATAGCTCAGCTTACCTTCAAAACGAATGCAAAAAGTCCCTCCAATGCATATCGGAAATCCAGTTAATGAAATCCTTTTAATAATATCAAATGAATGTATTAGAGCGATTGGTGGTAACTTGTTTGGTCATGGTGTAGCACTGTGAGAGTGGCTATGAAGTGACGTCATATTTGACATCAAACGGAGGCGATTTTGCTATCTTTGGAGTTATCTTTCTTTCATTGGACTGTTTTTGCTGGTTGTCTCATCCCCTAACACACAAGTATACACCCTGGCACACACACACACACTCATTTTTTGTTGCTAAAAGTTCAAGCACTAAAAATTTCCAGATTTAAACGGAAATGCACTAATATTAGCGCAATCTTTTCCGATCTTCCAGGCCCCAGGGAAGCAGGGACCATGAAATTCAGTTTTTGTTCCCCTTCACCCATAGATGCTATATGCTAAGATTGGTTGAAATTGTTCAGCAATTTAAGAAAAGAAGCTGAAAATGTACAAATGTTAACGCACGACCAACGACGACAGACGAAAACGGATAGCAATAGGTTACCTGAGTTTACTTAGGTAACCTAAAAATCAGGTAAAAAATAATTCAGTTACTACTGAATATGAAAAAAGCCAAACATTTCATGAGACATACATTTCGACAACCAAAGTTTAATATTAATATATATTATATATTAAATGGATTAATTTTCAGGAAGATCATCGGGCTGTTTTGAATTCAGCGAATAAGATACTAGTAGTTCGAAAGAAGAATAGTAAAAAGATGACAAAAGAAAAACAAAGGAGAGATGACCAACCAAAGACAACGAAAAGGGGAAAAATAATAAAAGGGAAAGAAAAAGAGGCATTGAAGGAAAAAAAATTAAAAATGCAAGTTTCAGATGTTGAAAGATGAAATAGAGAAGAGACTCAAAACTGATGGTGTAAAGAAGAAAACTAAAAGCCAAAAATTACAGTCAGAAGAAAAAAAAAATAAACAAGAAATCAAGAGCTGAAACTATGGACACAAACAAAGCAGAAACAGAAAGAAGGGAGAAAAAAAGCAGAGATAGACAAGAACAAAAAATTATCAGAAGCAACAGAAGAGGTAAATAAAGAAGACTAAACAAAGACATTAATTAGAATTACCAGATGCAAAGGTCTTAAGGAGGAAGCAAACAAAGTCAACCTGGCAAAGACACTTGCTGGGCCCGAGAAAATTAGGGAAGCAAACAAAGTTAACAAATCAGAGACACTTACTGGGCCAGATGCAAAGAGAGAAGCAAACAAAGTAAACACGACCAAATCACATGCTGGGCCAGAGCCACAAAACGAAGGACACAAAATCAACATTGCAATATCATCCACTGGCAAAGAACTCAATAAGGTAGCAAACAAAGTCAACATGGCAAAGACACTTGCTGGGCCTAAGAAAATTAAGGAAGCAAACAAAGTTGACAAACCAGAGACACTTACTGGGCCACATGCATAGAGGGAAGAAAACAAAGTCAACATGGCCAAATCACCCACTGCCCCAGAGCTTAATGAAGAAGCAAACAAAATCAACTTGGCCAAGACACTAAATTGGCAAGAGGCAGAGAAGGACGCAATCAATGTTAACATGGCAAAGATACCAGATGGGCCAGAAGACCTAGAGGATGACCACAATACTACGCAGCTGAATAGACATTCCTTATGGTCCAAGTTTCTCTGTTGCAAGTCCTGTTTACCCTGTAACTCCCCTTCACACAGCACTGCGACTTTACGACAATCATCCCGAACAAGCCACAATCTTAAAAAGTTTTGGATCGGGGCGGATCGGAGCCGATCGGCGTCTAAATCGAGCAATTTGACAAAGTATGGTCTTCATTACGATACGATGCCCCTTCGTCAAACGCGCTGTTATCACGCTTATACTACGATGTTACGCAGACTGCGACCAGCGGCCGTGTTTACAGCGTTTACGCTACGCTACCGCTACGACATACAAGATCATACTACGACGCTTGCAGACCTTGATGACTGTACGACGATATCGCTACGGTGGTGCCGATCATCTTACGATTGTATTACGCTTCTAGTACAATTTTGGTGATGATGTATATATACCTTGCAACCGCAGATTTTTCTGGTAGGATTTTGACGATAATGCATATATGATTTTTCATGGCCTTTACCACGTGGTCTACGGGGCATTTTCAATTGTAACTGTAACAAGATGTCGAAGACTCAACTGCAAATGACCGTCAACTATAGTGTCAACCTTTACAGTAGTAGTTGACTGATGATGATAGGTCAATTCATCAGGCTATAAAAAACAAACTGCTGCCTGATAGGTCGTGGTATGATCGGAGTAAGGTCTTCGTAGGATTGACAGGAACGTAGAGAGTCCGTAGTGGTACTAAGTAAGAACGTAGTGGGAGCGTTGTAGGAGCATACTTCACAAGTTCCTACGCTTTTACTGAGCTTTTACTACGATCACGAAGATCTCTCCACGATGTTTCCACAAGACAAAATCAAATGGGATTTTGGTTACATTTTCTTTAAAGATGATTTTAAAAGTTAGATAGGAATACTGAAAAAAATGAAAAGAAAAATAAATTTAGTTCACCTAAAAAATTTACCCTGTGCTTCTTTTTCCTTTCAATATATAAGGGAGGGGCATGATTTGAACGAAGTTTTATCTAAACTACTTGGGGATGCTCCTCAATTTATATGACTTATCATGGCTTTGTTTGTTTTTGAAAAAAAATTTCTGACATGTAGATATTTCTTTTTAGAACTTCAATGCTCCATTGTGGCCCCTCCATTCCCCTGAGGTCAACTTTGATCTACACTGACTGAGAATGCTTCCATATGAACATGACATACGTATCATGGCTTTTCTGTGCTTGATAAGCTATTTTTCTTACGTACTCCTTTGTAAACCTTTGTTCACTGCTGTGACCCCATCCTATCTCTCTGTGGTCATGTTTTGATCACTTCCTGACATTGCTTCTATATAAGTACAATGATGGCTTTGCTGTTCCCGAAAAAATAACTTTTTAATTATTAATTCATTATACAAATGTTTTCCTTTGTAAAAGTGTAATCCTCTATTGTGGCCAATCCTTACCCCCATAAACCGTCTTACATGCATATCTAACAAACTCTCTGGCAAAGCTGCCAGAACAATTTTGATTAATAAAGTCTTTTAAAGAAATATCCTGTTTCCTTTTCATGCAAGTAGACTTACTGAAATAAATAAAATAAAATTTCAGTATGAGAGACCAAAAAAAAAAAAATCAATAAGTAAATTTCGTAAGAATTTATTATGTTTTGATAACAATTTTGCATCAATAAACATATACCTAAGTATTGCACAACAATCAATACATTAACAGTCAATTTTCTTGTGAAAAAAAATGAAAATGCAAGATTTTACAAAACCTAGCTATGAAAGACATACAGCTGGAAACAATTCCACTTGATATTTAAGCTAACTTAGGATTAAACCACCATGTTAATAGGCTTCAAAATGAACCAAGACTTCTTCTTCAATGCCGAGACAAAACACAGATGAATTTTAAAGTGGAATGCCTTGCCCTGGAAGCCTTGTCATCTGGAATTAAAACATAATCGAGTCTGATTCTAAGTCCTACACAGTGTTATTGTTAAGAATCAGGGATTAGAGTCATTGTAGATAAATACTGAGGCCAGCTCATCATGTTCATAAGTTCTCTTTAGGAAATTGTCTGTTATCCTTAGTCCAGATATTGCCTAAAAAAGAAGATTAGACTGTTAACAGTGCCATTCAATGATAATATAATATATTTTTAAACAAGAGGCCCTTGGGCCACATCGCTCACCTGAGAAGCTTTGACCATGTTATTCTAAAAAAGATTTCCCCTTGTAATACCTATTATGACCCCATCAGACCCCATGGGTCATAATTTGAACAATTTAAAATCTACACTACCCCAGGATGCTTCCACGTAAGTTTCAGCTTTTCTGGCCCAGTGGTTCTTGAGAAGAAGATTAAAAAAAAAATTTCCCATATATTTCTATGTAAATCTTAGATTCCCCATTGTGGCCCCACACAACCCCTGGGGTCATGATTTTAACAATTTAGAATCTACACTATCCCAGCATGCTTCCACATAAGTTTCAGCTTTTCTGGCCCAGTGGTTCTTGAGAAAAAGATTTTTGAAGATTTTTCCTTTTCATTTCCAAGTTAAACTTTGATTCCCCATTGTGGCCTCACCCAATCCCCGGGGTCATGATTTGAACAATTTAGAATCTACACTACCCCAGCATGCTTCCACATAAGTTTCAGCTTTTCTGGCCCAGTGATTCTTCGGCTCAGACGAGCTAAAAATCATATACATGTACATGTATTCCTTATTTTCTCTAAATATTTAATGTTAACTTTCCTACTATTATAAACATGCCAGGTTTGTCTTGATATTAAGATTGAGGCACTTTCTATTACACGTCTCACCTGTAATCCTGGAATAATGGCTACTACAGTATCAGATAGAGATCCAGATTTACCTATGCTCCCGGAATAGTGGCTATCAGATTTATGACATATAACCTGTGATCCTGGAATAGTGGCTATCAGATTGAGATACAGATTTACCTGTGATCCTGGAATAGTGGTTATCAGATTGAGATACAGACATATTATCTGTGATCCTGGATTAGTGGCTATCAGATTGAAATACAGACATATAAATTGTGGTCCTGGATTAGTGGCTATCAGATTGAAATACAGACATATTACCTGTGATCTTGGATTAGTGGCTATCAGATTTATGACATATAACCTGTGATCCTGGAATAGTGGCTATCAGATTTATGACATATAACCTGTGATCCTGGAATAGTGGCTATCAGATTTATGACATATAACCTGTGATCCTGGAATAGTGGCTATCAGATTGAGATACAGACATATTACCTGTGATCTTGGAATAGTGACTATCAGATTGAGATGCAGACATATAACCTGTGATCCTGGAATAGTGGCTATCAGATTGAGATACAGACATATAAACTGTGGTCCTGGATTAGTGGCTATCAGATTGAAATACAGACATATTACCTGTGATCTTGGATTAGTGGCTATCAGATTGAAATACAGACATATTACCTGTGATCCTAGAATAGTGGCTATCAGATTGAGATACAGACATATTATCTGTGATCCTGGAATAGTGGCTATCAGATTGAAATAGACATATTACCTGTGATCTTGGATTAGTGGCTATCAGATTGAAATACAGACATATTACCTGTGATCCTGGAATAGTGGCTATCAGATTGAGATACAGACATATTATCTGTGATCCTGGAATAGTCACTATCAGATTGAGATCCAGTATTTACAAGTTTACCTGTAATCCTGGAATAGTGGCTATCAGGGTAAGCTTGAGATCTAGGTGCTCCTTGGGGGCCAGTTTTCCCAGCTGTCTCCCTGAAATCCCAGTCCATAAAAGTCCACCAGGCTGATTGTTTTGGAGAGTCAGGGTTAAATCCATGTTTCTTTCACTGAAAGCAATATTGTCCATCACAATAAGCATTTTGTTTTCAAAAAATATTTTAAATGTATAATCAATGCATGGTATATTGAGCATTTGGATATTTCTAAATTTTAGAGTAAATATATCTGATTTTCAAATTCTGGTAGAAATTATAGGATCCTGCTCCTTATGACGAGAGCAAACAATTTGCCTGCCTGAAGTTTAAAAGTAACAATTTTCAAAGTTATATTAAGGTATTTTCATTAACTTGTATTACAAATCATTTTGGAAAAGTTACTACAAATTCAAAAGTTTACTCACATCCCTCATCGAAAAGTGAGAAAAGATAAGAATATGTGATTAATTAAGTTAATAAGGTCAGTATTTCATAAACTTTTTAAAAACTGATTCAAAACTCTGCAGTAAAACTTACCAGCAATTTGTAATCCTACATATGATATTGAAGGAGGACTCTAATACAACAGAATCGGGTGTCTCCTCTAGAGTTACTTTAATGTCTCCATATCCAGGGGCCTGTAACAGTATTATACATAAGAAAACATCACAGAGCAGGCACAATTATACTGATTTAACTAAAATTATTAATTCAGAAAACAGATATGAACTCAGGAGACTAAAATCTTCCTATAGTCCCTCAACGATATATCTAATCTTTAACATATATTCTGCCAATTCTAAATATTATAAGGAGAGTACAGTCCTATCATTTCTACCTCAAGGTATCAAAAAAAATCTGTGTATACATTAATTTCATGATGCCAAAAAAGATAACATGCATGGAACGGTAAAATGAATTCATAATGATATTCTTTATTAGCAGTCTCGACCTACTTGTCAAAAATGCTAATATTTGAATACTGACTAAAATTTCTGCTTTAACCATAAAACCTCTCATTTAATTATTATACTGCCAATCATTTACATTTGATGATAGAAACCAATTTTTGGTGCATGGACATGCACACACTGTACTTGTACATAAACTGGCTCAGTCACTGGGTATGGAGTCGTAAACCTAATCATGCATTAGCTGTATACATGTCTGTGCCGTATACATATATATGTATAAATGATTTCGTATGGGGTATTCATGAATTAGTTCATCCCTGTCTGCGCTAAAAGCAGCTAAAATATGAAGCCCGCTTTTTTAAGTACACACACAGTAATTGCTTTTAATCTAAGCTTAAAACTTGATCATTAAGTGCTTGTAGAACATTGAACCCACCACTCTCTGTAGCTGGCTGGTCTGCAGTCTCCCACGCTCCCCTAGGTTGGTCTTCCACACAATGTCAATTTTACCAATGTCTGTCACCCCTTTCATGATCTTATTCTGCTTTATGACTTCTGGTTTGGGAATCAGGCAGTACAGATATTGACGGATGTCCATGGGGTTTAAGTAATTAACCTTGCCAAACACCATCTCTTTTCTGCAGGAATAATAAATCTATTGTCAGATTGTAATGATTATATTGCACAATTACGAATATCTTATGCAGGAAGGAAGATATAAAGCTGTCACCAAGATTTCTTCTAGACAACATAGCTAACAAGCTTTGATTTAGTGAAAATGGGATGCAGTAACCAACATTTATGTTCCTTTATCGATAAGCCTAACTAGAATGCTTCCATTAACTATCTAACCTATATATATACATGTATATACATGTACATGTATATGCATTTCAATTTGATGCTACCTTTTATCACCAATATTACCATTATAAACATTATTGTTTGTACACTTGATATGTATATATTTTAGCATATTCTAAATTGCTACCCTAAAGGTAATTTTATGCAATCCTGATTTATAGCTTTTGAAATTTCACTTTTTTTCCCATGAAAACAAAACATGGGGTAATCTTAAATTTTCAAGGACTTCAGAAGGCTTACTTACAAAAGTTTCATTAAACACAAATTTAAGTCAAAATATACATGCTAAGAGAGATAACTCCTTCAGATTCCATTTTCAAAGAGGTACCGGTATCAAATCATAAATATTGATCAAGAAAAAGTATTATTTGATAAGCTTGTAAAAATTTCCTCTTGCCAAGATATTTCTGTCTTTACTCACTTCCCTAATATTGACCAAGTTTACTGCCTTCAGTGATCAATCAATCTAAAATTGCCTTCATCCTCTCCCCCTAATCCTACTGTACAAAGTGCGCATGCAGATCTGTTTTGCATGTGACTGACAGATACTCATGATGAATAGCTTCATATTAATTTAAAATATCATCCATCATTGCATGATACTGGTGATCAGGCAAGAAAAGGTTATACTGTAATTAGAGCTTACACTGATTCTGAGTCTAAATCCATTGATATATGTACTGATTTCACTAACTCAATCAATACTTACTGATCTTTACCCCCAGCGTTATTGAGCGGTGTACAGATATACTGGGAAGACGGCTCCAAACTGACATGTTCCATGTAGATGGGACCGGGTGTTATGTTCTGTATTTGGGCTTCAAGATAAACTTCATCAGACTGTGAAGAACAAACGTGGTATTCATCACAATTACAAATGAAAATGACAGAGAAAACACATTACATTTACACAGCAGCGATCTACACAAGGGTTTAATAAGCTTTTTTTCAAATTCCTTCCCTTATGAGAATTCTTCTGTAAAAGTGTAGGAAAAGTGGGCTATGTTTGACAGGAGAAAAAAATAACCTCGAAGAAAACATCACCATCAGAATATTTTTTAACTGAAGGGATAAATTGAACTAAAAACTGCAGAGAATATTTTATAGTTCACTGAGTACAAATATATTTATTTTCATTCAATGAATACGAAAAAATTACTTTTATAAAAATATACCTAAGTTATCAAACATGAGAATAGTTTAATTATAAGTGTATTACAGGAAAGGAGAAAATGTGTGGTTGGACCGGGAATTGAACCTGGGACCCCAGCATCACCAGTCAGGTGTTCTACCGACTGAGCTACCCAGGCCAATATCCACGACTCAAACCATTACATAAGAATATATAAAACAGAAAAAAAAATATTATATTTCATGTATTTATGTCATAGGTATTTATTTGCTTATGAATTTTCAAAGCAATTTGCACACCAGTAGGTGCAGTTACTGCCCTTATGCCCTCATTGCCATTAAAAATACCTATCTCTGTTGAGGGAAGAAGTTCAAAAATGGCCTATCCCCTTTTTACCAGAATCTATTGCAAAATTTATTCAAGCAGATTCTCCAGCAAATGACGCAGAAACAAGCCCAAATACCATCCAATCATAGCTTTCAATTGATCAAATGAAAATATCTAATTCTACCAAAAAGTTTTTAAAATTTCTTGTTTAGCTGTTTATTTGATGTATTCTTTTTTGTGAGTACACACTGGAACTGTATAGTATAAGCTCTATTTTTAGCCTAATGGCTCAAATCTGAACTTTAGATAGTTAACATAAATTTTAATCAGAAAATTGGAAATAAAATATTGAAAATTTGATTTCATCTTGCCTATAATATGTAAAAATAATATTTTTAAAAAAGATGAAGAAAATACCCCTGCTAACTTTTTGAGCAAAAATAAAATTAAAGACAGATGTACATCAAGAAGTATACATACACTGTACATACATTGTATGACTTGCTTAACTTACAAATAACAGTGCAGTATATTGAGACAAATATTTTGAATGTACGTGATTTTATTGTAATTTATAAGTATTGTAATGAGCTATATTTCCTTGGGAAAAAATTTAATTTGTGAAACTCTTCATGCATTAAAGAAACTGAATTCATTGATGTTTGTACAGGTAGTACTATAAAAATAATTATGTTGTGATAACTATAATCTTGCACTGGTCTCAACCCTAGTTATTTGAGACTAAGCTTTTAATCTTGTAAATCTCCGTGTTTAAAGATGTAAAAGTGCCTACAGTCCTTTATATCATATATTTGTAGTTTGTGATCATTAAACTACCTTGTCGAAAGTATTATAAGTATCCAAGAGAAGTAGAGTGTACTTTAAGGGCAGGGAAGAGGTTTGGGGATATGGGGGTATGAGGAATCAAGATAACCCTGATGGCAAAGAATCTACTGCTTTTTAAAACTGCACTGGACATGAACAAAAGAAGCTTCTACATTTTTCAACACCATTAAAGTCTGAAAGGAAGATTCTCCACATGATATTGCAGTAATGATCAGACAAAAGCTGAAAGTTTACGGAGAGACAAATACAATGTGAGATGAGTTGTGTAGCTCTATAGGCAAGGAGTAAGAAGTGCAAACTTACTACGTGGTCCTGACATGAAAACATAAAGAATCGACATGATATCTACAGCATTGTTATAGAAATCTATATGAAATCAACAAACTGGACACCACAAAGAAAGTTCTTAAAAAACTGCAGATGAATAGGCTGTCTTTCTTCAACCTAAAATTTCATAATTAACTCATAGATCATATACAACTGTGCAATCTTGAATTACAATTCACTTTATAATTATGAATTTGTGAAAGAAAAGCTTGTAAGGAAACTAAGTAATGTAAAATTTCTTAAGAAAAAATATCTTTTGCCCCCTCCCCCTTTCCAAAAAAAAAAAATGTAAATTTAAAAGATAATTAACATAAAAAAAATGCATTTAAGTTTGATTTTAATCAATTTCAAAGTATTTCTTTTATTTTACCTCTGCATTATAGAATTTTGTCTTCACATCCAATGGCTTCAAAACCTACAAAAAAGAAGGCTCCCCACTGAATGTGATGGGTGTACACCATAAACAATATTGATACTACCTATTACAGGTGCATATAATATTTTTACGTTCTCAAAAATACATTTAAAAAATGTTCTGCAGGCAAGTCTCTGTTAATTTCTTCTGTTCTTTTTTTCAAAATCTAACCTGGAATTTGAAGAACTTTCTGAATGCCATCTTTTCAAAATTGTTAGTTGAGTAACTCACAGCACATACAAGTCTACAAGAAATTATGGTATGCATAATTATTTACAAGTCAAAAATTATATTAATGATAATAAATCATACTGTAGATTCCTTATTTTTCGCAAGTACTTATTATCGCGAATGGGCTTTTCAACGTTAAATCACAAATAATGATTCGCGAATGGATGGTTGGTCAAGAGATTTTACGTAGATTTCAGCATCATAAAAATAAAGGCAAGCAAGTTTATTTTGTGTGCGGTTCTTCTCGCGAAATAACGCGATAATTAATTCCATGCGTATATTTAGGAATCTACAGTATAATATGTTACTCTGCTATGCTAAAATCTTAGCTGGATTAGGCTCACTAAAATAATTTGACATAATGCAATTATGTTTTAAGTTGAATTGTGCAAATATTTGAAGAAGGAAAAATTAAGACTGAGATCTAAAAAAAAACCCCTCTCCTAGAAGAATACAAAAATGAATTTAAATAATGATAAAAATAAAAATAAATCTGAATCTTCTTCATATATTCCTAAAATGTAGATAATTTTTGAAAATAATTATTAAAAAAAGATGTAATATATTACAATTAACAAAATCTGCAACTTTGAGCATGTAGCATATTTTAATGCAAATCAAGAAAACACCAAGGAAAAAATGGGGTAAAAATAGAATACATATATGTGTTGTAGACATTGAAAGTGTTGTACAAAGAGTTGCATGTGTGTAAGTTAAAATGTACTGTATAAATTTTAAAAGATGTGTAAGTTTACATGTACTATACAAGCTTATATGTAAGCTAACATGTACTCTAAAGTTTGTATGTGTTAGTTTACATGTAATGTATAAGTTTACATGTTATGTGTAAGTTTACATATACTGTATATGTTGACTTGTGTAAGTTTACATGTGTAAGTTAACATGTACTTTATATAAGTTTAAATGTATTATATAAGTTTACATGTGTAAGTTTACATGTATAAGTTTACATGTACTGTATAAGTTTACATGTGAGTTCCCAGTTCCTTGACCTCATGGTGTACCACATCATCAATGCTCTGGTCTGGCCCTAGCTCCTCTGTGGCTGGCATGTCTGCTCCTGACAACATCAGTCTCTGGGATGTGGTCTGCAGGTCAACCTTCAACAAATCATTCCACAATCTGCTGTCATCATTCATTTCATTAATTATTACAAAACCCAACAATTCCGAATCTTATTCAAGTGAGCAATATCTCAAAAATCAATGAAAGAGGTAAAATTGCAAATGTCAAAGTTATAAAATTATACCTGATGTAAAATGTTTTATCAATAATTCAAAGAATCGTTATAATTCTACCATTTGAATCTGGGACATGGCTTTAGAGATAAGATAGGGACGCCCACTTGAATATTGTATCCAAGGGGTAATTTTAACCTATAATCCATTGTTCACTGAATTTAAATCTTCAATATTTTTCTGCATTTGCAGTCCTAAGGCTTTAACTGTCTGAGAAAATGTCTGATTCTCTGATTCCTTTGTGTTTGGTGATTGCCTCTTTTCTAAGGGGATAAACAAGTGCTTGTGTAACAGTTTGCTTTTTGGAAAGAGAATCTGTTCAAATGTACATTCAGATTTGAATGCATGACCTTGCACACTTTGCTATGAATCCATGACCCTGAAAATTAATCTGAAGGCATAGCTAATCTAGAAAAAATATTTTGAATGCATGAACTTGAACTGAAACAAAGCCTTGACTTTGAATGAATTTACATCTAGTTGAGAAAATGTATACATGTATTATGTCATATGCTTTAACAGCTATGTTGTTGAATGACAGAGTGAATCAAAAACAAGAACATGTGTATGCCACCTGGTTTTTAGTCACAGGGATATTTTGACCTTTGGTATCTAGCACTGATACTTTGAATACCATGGATATATCCCAACTACTTTAAATTCTTCAGGTATTTTACCCTCAATATCTTGAATTCTTAGATATCTCAAGATTTTTCTTCACTGTCCCATCAAATATAAGATATCAACGGTATGGTTGGATGCATGTAAATGCATACAAGTATTTCATCATGTCACTGATACTTTTATTACGTCCCTTAAATTTTTTTTTGCTTATACAAATATTGTACAACTGCAGCAATTTTACTAAAGAGTATATGAAGTATTCGAATTCAAAGAGAGTGAATTTCTAGCCCTCTCTAGTTGTTTTAATAAAAACCTCTTTATCATAAACTAATATAAAGTTCCAGTCAAGTCTCACCAATGACTTAAACCATTTTCTCTACTTTCAAATAACTGCAGACAGTATGTGGGTTATGTTAAACAAACAATCATCATACAAGGTATGTGAAATCTCCAAACATCATGCATACAAAATACATGTATATGGAACATACAGATATCAAACAAGGTATAAAGAACATACAGACATCATACCAGGTATAAAGAACATACAGACATCATACCAGGTATAAAGAACATACAGACATCATGCCAGGTATATGGAACATACAGACATCATACCAGGTATATGGAAGATACAGACATTATACCAGGTATATGGAAGATGCAGACATCATACCAGGTATATGGAAGATACAGACATCATACCTGGTATATGGAAGATACAGACATCATACCAGGTATATGGAAGATACAGACATCATACCAGGTATATGGAAGATACAGACATCATACCAGGTATATGGAAGATACAGATATCATACCAGGTATATGGAAGATACAGACATCATACCAGGTATATGGAAGATACAGACATCATACCAGGTATATGGAAGATACAGACATCATACCAGGTATATGGAAGATACAGACATCAAACCAGATATATGGAAGATACAGACATCATGCCAGGTATATGAAAGATACAGACATCATACCAGGTATATGGAAGATACAGACATCACACCAGGTAAATGGAAGATACAGACATCATACCAGATATAAATATGGAAGATACAGACATCATACCAGATATAAATATGGAAGATACAGACATCACACCAGGTAAATGGAAGATACAGACATCATACAAATTATAAAGAACATATAGACAGCATGGAACATATAGATAGCATATCAGGTAACAGTATACCAAGTATATGGTACATACATATATAGAACATACAAATAGCATAACAGACTCATAAACCAAACAGACAGCATACCACATAAAAAGAACATACAGACACACCATGTATGCAGCATTAACAACTAAAATGACAAGAGAGGAACCAGCTGATTACTAAGTAATTAACTAGCATTGTAAGACGATGAAATGAAACCCAACTCTGATTTAATGCCCAAACCATCATGCATAAGGTATGACTTTTTAGCTGACAATGTTCTCCCATTAAAAATGCAAAAGCTGATCAATATATGTTTAGAAGGTATGAAGTAAGATAAAGGCTTTTTTGAATAGATATGTCGATAGAAACCAACTGGTGTAATATAAAATAAGATCAGCCATGACATTTAGAAATATCAATAGACGGCAGATCCTTCCTTCCTTAGCAATAGAATCTCCAGTCAGTGGTAGATATATATATATATTCATAAATAATATTTTTAACCTTCTCTATAATTAATGGCATAGTTTGTCAATTAGCCAGCTGCATTACGCTAAGCCTTCCATAGGCTCCATCTTTCTTCTTTTAACTTGAATGATCAAGTGTGATTTACGAATTTGCTTTAATCTTCTGATTGCAGATCAGTAAAAAAGGAAGAGCACTCCAATTTAAATGTAGGTTCCATGTTTCTAATTACATGACCTTCAAAATCTAATACACATTCTTTCAAAATATTTATACACTTGGTAACTGTACATTTAAAAGCCTCAAAGAGTTCAAGACATATTGAAAAAATATATAAATAATGAATTCATATTTCCATCAATCAAGCAAATTGAAACAGAGCTGCATGGACAAACTTTGCTATTTTTGGAAGGAAAAATTAACATGTAGTGAACTAAAAAAAACTAACAGAAATCTGTCTTTCCTATAATTGATTTCACTTATTGAAAGGCTTCTGAACTTTAAACTTATTTCAGACACATATTGAGGATAAAAAAGAATTCTTTCATCAATATAATCAGTAATATATTTGTACACAGTAAAACATGAAAGGACATAAATGCCCCATGGCCACCCTGGTGTAGGGTTCATTTGTTATCAAACATGAAAATTTTTATAAGTGCATGAAATTTGATGAAAATATTTTGAATAATTTCTTTTAAAGAAGAGGCCCATGGGCCACATCGCTCACCTGAGCAACTTTATTCTATAATAGATTTCCCACATTGTAATACCTTTTGTGCCCCTGCCCTATCCCTGGAGGTCATAATTTGAACAAATTAGAATCTACACTACTATGTTTGAATAAAATTGGCCCTTGAGAAGAAGTTAAAAATGTCAAAAGTTTACAGATGGATATAGACAAACGGATGATGGACAATGGGTGATCAGAAAAGCTCACTTCTATTCACAATTAAAAGCAAAGTCGAGAGTTATTGGGAAGGTAGAGGTAAAAAACAAGTTGCACAAAGCAGGGTTAAGTCCATGTTCTAATCAATGCAAATGATTAAGGTAAAAAAACTGAAATTTCAATTACCTCTAGACATGATGTTGCTTTGGTCAAAATGAAACAAGGGCAACCATTCAAAATATGTTTTAAAAGGCTTACAGCCAAACAGTACAGAACTGAAGTCATGTTTATAATCTTTGAATTCGACAACTCTAAAGACCATAATTCATTTCAGCAGAATTAGCTTATAAAAAATATTTGCATTCAGATTGTGGACTGAGAATGATGTAGCTAATTTACTATCACTTTATCAATTAGAAGCCATGATAGCATTTTTATAAATCAGGAGAAAGTAAAACTGTCTCCTTCAGATCAAATAACAGAAACATTTATGCCAAATTTGGAAACTAGGTCAGGGGTTGTTTGGGAGAGACTCAAAAAATAAACCTAGGCCTTCTAAAACGATCTTAAAAATCTCATTACAAGACTTTTTCAGAACCAATATTCTCACATTTAACTGCTAATTGTTTGGTAACATGGCTTGAACTAATTATGGAGATGTTAAAAATAGGTCTATCAATTCATATCACATCAGTAAGTGACAATTCTTTTTATTGAAGTGAATAGAAGAAGGGCCATACTAAGACTCCAATTGTGAATAGGCTTACAGCCATTCCCCAAAGGACAGATCTTGATTTCATGTGTTCATATGATAACCAAGTATCACAGAAAAACTCTAAGCTATCTAATTGTATAGATATAAATGAAAAGATTAATCAGAGCAAACTTCAAGTGAATAATGGAAATTTTAACCTTTCTATTTCTAGGTCAATTCAAAGCTCTTAGATAATAGATACATGTATAAGTACTGTATATAAAATTATTTGAAGAAGAGGCAATAATTGCTTGAACAATTTTAAAATTCTTACTTTAGATCAGCTAAATTTCACAAATATAAAAAAAAATTAAAGAAACTAATGACATCAAAATATGAAAAATTTAGTTATGGGACTGAGGAAAACCAATAATAGAAGACTTTACCTATGATAAACACAATGTGTTTAAAAATTTTATAAATCAAGTCAAAAAGTGTTTTTCTTTGACGAAAAATATGTATATATTTTCAAAGAAAAACAGTCAAGTATGATAGTGCGCATTACACATCCAGCATTCTGTTGTTTTGGAGAGCAGTTTTACCTCAAAAACCAGCAAACAAAACCTTGGTAAATATCATTTGTCAATGACTTTAGTCACTTTCTAGCAAAAAGAATTAACACTGATAAGGTGAACATCCCAAGCAGCTAACCACAGCATGTGAAAGATACGGAGAACAAATGTAGCCTAGTAAAAAACCTTCCCATTTACTTCCTTAAATTTCTGGAATAAAAGAATGAAAAGCAGTGCAAAGTCTAACAGTGAGCTTTCAGCATAATAGCTCAACAGGGGAAAAAAATGAACTTGTGTCTAAGATAAGTACCACAAAATGATATAGCCTGGATTACATGACTCCTACATCTCCTAAAGACAGTAATATATTTTTGAAGTTCTGACAGTATCATGCATTTTTAGGCGACACCATCTGCATCTCAGTCCATTAGATTACAAATTAACAGCGTTCTGGCAGAGTGCTCTTTTTCATATCTTGGTAATAAATAGGGCAAAAAAATGTCCCGCAGTATTTTCACTGAGCAAGTGCATTGGAAACTTTGGATAAGAAGAGGGCATGTGTTTTATATTAAGTGAAGATGGTTTGGTTATACCTTTAAAGTGATGTCTCGGCATTGTTGTACGCTGTCATTGTGAACACTGATATAGCTTGAAAACGTCTCTCCTAGGAAAATGTTCCTGTACAAATAACAAGCCAGGTAAGGATCTGAATATTCAAAATTTTCAATCCATCCAGAGAATGGCAAATCAAAGAAATTTTTCTTTAAATAATTAAAAAAATATTTGATGAGACAGCTACCTCAAATTTTTTCTATTTTCAATTTTTTTTTTTTTATCAAGCAATCTAAAATATTACCTTGTCTTGGAAATTATATTGTTTTCAAAATATGCCAAATATCTCAGCTTTTTTTTTTAATTAACAAATGTCTTGAATGATTATTTTCGACATCTACAAATGTGAGGCAATTTCCTTACTTCTGCCAGAATGTTACTTATTAACTGTAGGAGCCTGAGGGTTAAAAGATCTCGACTTGTTAATCGTTTTTGTAACCAACATATATATTTTTTTCCTTTCACCAATCAACTTTTTTTCTTCTCTTAAACTTTTTTTTTCAAAATGTGCTATAATCCTCATCTTTTAAAAGATAACAATAAAATTACCCGAAATTTTGAGGCAAAGTCAATAAATCTCCCAGTCCAAAGTATGGAACCCCATCGGGTTGAGAAATGTCTGAGGTCTGGATTGAATGAAGTAGCTCCCCTTGAAGGTCCCTGGTGTCGCTAATCAAAGGATGGTAGGGCATCAGGGAGGGCTTGGTAAGCCTCATCACTGAAATAAAGATACGCAGAATTCAGTCATTTAGAAAGTATCCAAAACTTGTCTACAATCTCCATGTTTTGTACTGCCAGCTTTGACAGAATGTTCGTACCTAAGGTTTTTTGTTGCTTGATCTTTGCTTCTGTGAGTGTGTTACAGAACACAGCTTGAAGCATATAAAACTATGGTGATCTAGCTATATTTTTTTTTACTATAGCATAGTTATAACTATGTTAATCAACTCACATTATACCTTTGTAGACTTGTTAACCCTCTACATTTTAATGATACATGACTACATGTATCTGGTAGTAAAAGTAAGTCTGGATGGAGCAGGTAAAAAAAGTTTCAAAAGTTCAAATTACAGTAAAACTTGTTTATAGTACGAATACATATATTGCGAATTCACGGATATAGCGAAGTTATCTTGAATCCCCTGCTATATGAATTTAACGAATTCCTTATACGGATATAACGAATTACGGATATAGCGAAGTAATTTCATAGGTCCCATTGACTTCGTTATAACCAAGTTTTACTGTATATTACAAATGTATACTCTACACTTTAGAGGTTGTAAACATATGCCCTTGACCTTATATATATGATCTTGACTGAAGTGGATACTATATTTCTAACATTTACAATAAAACACGCTTATATACCGGGTAATAAAGTGTCTGGGGTGGATGATTTTGCTTTATTATAAACGAAATTCATTACATCTGTTAAATTTACAATACTGGATACATGTATAGTCAAAGGGTATGAAAATCACTTGGCTGGTAAGCATCAATCCATTATAAGCAATTTCACTAGAAGCATGTTTTACTGTACTTTTCATGGGCATCAATATTTGTTACCATTAAACCACTTTAGTCATGGCTCACACAAAGAGCAAATCTGCCAAACCAATCTCTTTAAGCATGCATAATCAATGGCAAAAATGGATATTTTTTTACTTATTTTACAGAAAACTTAGATGATATCAGTTTTGGTTAACTCAATCCATGGGTGCAATTTAATAAACACATCATCAGATATGGCTAGTAAAAAACTTGGAATTTGGGCCAGGCAGTAAATATTATGTATGGTTGTTTATGTTTGATGTCATTGGTGCAAGTTGTGGGAGTAAGATTTCTCTTCTGATGTCTGTCGGCAGATTTCATCACAGTGACAGCCAACATACACTGAAGCACACTGCTGCTACTTGTATAAAAACTTGGCTTCTTATGCGCAAAATGAGTTAACAGTGTGTTGTTCATATAAACAGACAGGAGTCTTTTGTAGTTTGTATCCAATTAGAAAATTACAACTTCAATCTATTCTCCATTTATTTTGTTAAATGGAATTTTCAAGTTTTTAAAATTTTAAAAGATTTTTATGCCCCTGTAATCCAAGATTTTGGAATAAATAGTGCTTGTCATGTCCATCTGTTTGTCTGTCTGTTTAGCTATTTTTTTCTGCAAAAAAAATTTACACTTGCCCATAACTTTTGGCTAGTTGGAGCTAGGGCTTTCATGTTTCACATGTGCATTTCTTACGACAAGACCTTTCTTTGATACCAACATATTTGACCTTTTGTCTTGACCTTAGAAATATTCCAGTTTTGCAAAATGAACAGTTGATGCTATGACCTTCAAACTTCACCTGTGTATTCATTGTGACAAGACATTATGTTGATCTTTGACCATGACCCTCAAGTGTGACTCACTTTTGAAAACTTTATCCTTGACCATTACAGCTCTTGAACATTTAGTATAAAGCTTTTATATTTCACATGTACTGGTATATTTCTTGTGTCAAGATCATACCCTGGCTATCCTTAATTTTGACCCTTTGACCCTGGAGTTTGATCCACTCATCAGAAACTTTCATTTTGGCCATTACTTTTGAATGCTTGGTGTTTCATATTCAATAGGTATACTCAATGAGACAAGTCCTTTCTTTGGATAAAAGCATTTTTGTTTTGGATCTCTTGACCAATGGAGTTTGACTTGCAGTTGAGAAGACATATAGGGACAGGCAGATGAAGAGGAAACCTACATGTATAGTCTCTCTCCCCCCCCCCCCCCCAAAAAAAAAGGTTCACCAATACTAGGGACTACTATTTTCCCTAAACTAAGTCAAGAAACTCTTCACCACATACTTCCAGTTGTTTGTATCATCTAGATATATTTATGCACATGACAACACATTGAATCACTTAACAGCCATTCCACAAGAGCAACAATATCATCATCATATGACAGAAATGACAGTAACTAGGGTATTTTATGAATTTATTGCAATATGTGTAAATGTGAACAGAGAGTAATAAACCCCAATATCTTTATCACCATTCCCATATGTCTTTTCCACCACACACTTTTACAAATGTGAATATCTCTCTTTCATCTGTTCTTTCGCTAAGTGGTAAAACATAAGGATTGAAAGGTTTGGGTTGTGAATTCAAATGTCTGATGGGTCAGATCTGCACCTTTTCCTGAAATCTTGTAATTATGCACTAGATATAAAAGTAGAATGTCATTTGGATAAGACCATATAGAATTTCAATTTGCAGGAACTTATAATTACCCTATATTGTTCTTGAAAAAAGTTCTAGTGTTTGTGAATGGACATCTGTTTACGTTTACCATTTAGCTAGATGAAATCAAACCCTCAATTCAACTCTTACTTTTCACTTGATGTTGCTCTTTGGTTTGCTATGGGGAATTGATGGCTATACTAATTTAAGTTTTAACTTTACCTAAAATCATAAGAAATTAATATCTATTTCACAATCAGTTTGCCAATATCAAGTATACATGTATTCATTTAAGACATTTATGGCAATTTTCATCTCTAGACAATATTCTAAATTAATCCAATATCTTTACTTTCAGATACATGTATATTCTTCTCTAAATCAAAACCATGGCCCTATAAACCGACTGGCTGACATTTATTTTGTCTACATTGAACTTTTCCTGCTCTAGTACTGAAGCATTTCACCATCCAGAAAAAAAATGAAATTACTGAGGAACATAGCCAATTCTATCCTCTTTACTCAATAGTAAGAAATCTATCAGCATCATCCGATTGTCCAGCTCAATAAATATAATATTATGATTTATGTAGACATGAACATTAATTCAATGGCTTAGATAGGGGATATATATATATATCAGATTGTCCAGCTCAATAAAAATAATATTATGATTTATGTAGACATGAACATTAATTCAATGGCTTAGATAGGGGATATATTCTTAAGTCTACTCTGAAACTGCATGAAGCCCAATTTAAGCTTAAATGTACATGGTTTTTTTTTTCCGAATCAGATGAAGTATTTCTATGGCATTTATTTGAGTATATATATGTGTCTCCCTTGGTACTAAAAACACCAAATTACTAAACCAATACATGTACCACCTTCTTCATTTTGCAACAGGCATACTATTTCAGTTTAACTTGCCATGGGGAGGCCCTGGGGTCATATTTGAGATTCAGCTCTCTTGTCTTTACATTGAAAGTCTTTATTATCAACAAAAATGTTTCCAATCCAAAGTTCTGCAGTTTCCAGGCCATTTTATGATACTTGGACACAACTGGCAGAATAGGGCAATCTTTCGGTCAGTGAACTGACTCTCACTTGAGGTACATGTTTTGATTTGTTCAGTTGCTGCCATTGCTTGTGTTAGGCAATAGCCAAGCAAAATTCTTTTAGCTGGCAGAGACAACATAGGTCACAAAATGATTGTAACCCTTTCTCTTTTATATGATATGAATATAAGAGACCATCTTATAACTAAGAAGAACTTTCATTATTTTTACAATTTTCATAATATGCTATTCACAACATATACATTTGAAAAACATCCAAATTGTCTTCCATTTAACAAAATATCTTCTGGACAGGTCTGGTCAAGAATTACTTTCAGGGGACATATGACAGAAATAAATGTAGCCTTTGTCCTTGTGTGCAAAAAACCAAAGAAATCAATTTGATATAAAAGACATGGTCTGTTATTATAGGGAGACATGGCACTTAAAAGAGACAAGAAAATTATGGAGAAATAGACAGATTATAAGCAAAGAAAAATCAGAAAGTGCTTGCTAAGCTATGAGACAACAGTTACATTTTTTGGCAACGGAGTTTCAGATGATAATGAAAAGATAAATCAAAACTATGGAAGATAACTAGCTGTTGGAAACCTTTTGATTATCTGCATGGTACAAACGAGCATGTAAAGTTTTTTGTGGTAATTAATGAATATATGAGAACCTGTCACTGTGGCCTTGAATCTTCTTCTATGAGAAAGATTGAGTTATAGGTCTGCAATTCAGGTGAAATGTACCGTAATCAAATAAAGCAAAAATATGCAAGGACTGCAAAGTTATAAATTCATTAAATGGAATTATTATCGTGGCCACCTTTAATTTAATTTTTCATCACATCATGGAAAAATCAACATACAATGTGGAATCCCACATACTGCATTCTAATTTAGCTACTGTAACACAAGAAATCTAAAATTAAACTGAAAGGTCAGTCAAGAAAGACTTTAATGCTAATTTAATAATTATCATATATTCAATGCTTTTATCTATACTGATGGTTTGTTTGTTTGCTTGTTTAGGGTCCTTTCCAGAAACTCTTACTCATATTGAGATATATTTCCATTTCTAATTTTTCTCTCTGAGATAACTCTTTGAAAGTTAGGGGAGTTTATTTCTTGATAATTCTACCGGAATGTAAATTAGGCAGGTCAATAGGTCAGGAGCTAAGGAGGCCTAATATGCATGCAAATCTCGTGCGCATCTGTCTCTGAGTCTGACGCTTAGGAGGCCAAATGTGCATGAAAATCTTGTTCGGCTGCCATTGTGTTTGACGTCAGTGGGCTAGGACTTTTGAATCTGGGATGGGAATCCTCTTGTAATTCAAATCTATGTCTGCAAATTTAAAATCTAAATCTACAATTTTATTTCACAATGAAATGGATATATAAGGAATCACTGTCTACTTCCTATAGTATGCCAGGGCATCAACAATAATGGGAAACATGATAATTTATGCATAACGGGCTTCGCCCATTATACAAATTATCCTATGTTTCCCTAACTTATAAGACAGTGATTCCTATTGTTGATGCCCAGGCAGGTCGATAGATCAGAAGTTAAGAAGGCCTAAAATGCATGTAAATCTCGTGCGCATCTGTCTCTGTGTCTGACGCTAAGGAGGCAAAATGTGCATGTAAATCTCGTGCGGCTGCCTAGGTGTTTGACGTCATTGGGCGAGGATTACTGAAATTGGCATGGAAATCCTCGTGTAATTTAAGTCTATGTCTACAATTTTAAAGTCTAAATCTACCATTTTATTTCACAATGAAATGAAAATATAAGGAATCACTGTCTAGTTAGGAGAGTATGCAAGGGACATCAACAATAGTGGGAAAGAGTGCATAACGGGCTTCGCCCGTTATGCAAATTATCCCATGTTTCCCACTATTGTTGATGCCCTGGCATACTCTCCAAACTAGACAGTGATTCCTTAAATCACCACTTGCTGGTGAAGGGTTGCAAATTTAGACCTTATATACTAAAAGAGCCTTTAAGCCATGAGGGTTTTTTTCTGCAGCACCAACTGTATCATAAAAGGGACCTTAGTTTATACAGTCTCATCTGACCATCTTGATCCACATTCCACAGTGGGATTTCAACCCACAACCCAAGGATACATTCCTTACTTCAAGACTAGAGCAAATGCTATAACCACTGTGCCAGATGTGTGACCAAAAAAAATTGTACTTTTCACCATATTAATTAACAGGTCTTCTTCTACAGATACATGTTGATAATGTCATTCTTATTTTGGAAAAAAGGTAGCATCTAGTAAGCATTGCCTTTGAATGTTACCAAATCAAAACTGTCCCACTTGGGGAGAAAAATCTTGAAGCTAAATTCCATAGGATTTAATATTGAATAGTCAATACTAATTCACTTTTCATTTCAGGAGTATAATGAAAGTTTTACTTCCATTAGCATCCCTTCATAAAGAACTTCAATTCTCTATTGTGTATGACAATATGCCTACAGAATGAACTGATTTTTATGCTCTTTAAACAGAAACAAAGGCCATCATGGGATCTAAAATGATATGAAACTCTCAAAAAGCATGCAATCATAGTGCATCAGTTTTGAAATCAATGCATTACACAAACATCTGCTCTCTATATGGATAAAAATGGAGAACTATTTTTAAATATCTAAGAATATCCCCCAATATAATATATGTTTACAATCTATGATTCTTGCAACATGTATTCCTTAACTCTTGATGTAGGATTCTCTTTTTCATATAATTTTTTAAAGAAAAAAATGCTTTTAAAGCTTTTTAAAACTCCCTTTTCAACTGTTCAAAGGAAGGAGAGCCCATGGTTCTCTTGATTATTATAAAGGTGCTCATAATGGTAAACTAACCACAGTTCATGTCTGCATTTGTTTTAATTTCAAAAGATTTAATCAGACAAACTAGATTGCTAAAGAAAATGAGAAATATAAAATGTAGATGAATACATGTAAAACACCAATCAGTATGTTTTAAATCACCCAACCAAAACTCGAAGATCTTATCAATAATCGCTGCCATTCAAATGACAATTTTCTCCTTCAAAGGAAGATAATAAGATTTTACAATTGAGCCAGGTTGAGGGATAAGGTGTTTCAGGTGAGCATTGTAGCCATGGGGTCCCCTTGTTATTGTATAAAACAGCAAAGTTTGATTATAACTGCTTGACTGGTTGACTGGTATAGTTTTCATTTTCCTTGTCAGTGTAATGTCCAATTTTTAAAACAAGTAAATTACTTTTGATTTAAATACAGTGAAGAATATATTTTGGAGGTTGTATTGCAGAGGTCTGTTAAAGGTAGGGGGGGGGCAAGATTTATTCACTACCTCATTTAAACTGGATATACATGTATATAATATATTACAATGATAAATGATGCAGAGACCAATAATAGCAATTCAATGACCATGAAAATCACTTAAATATTTATAATTGTGCTGGACATGTTCCACATGCAGTAACTCCTTTAATTAATGATGAATCACAATAGAGTACTTTCACTACAAACTGCAGAGCAAACTGATATACATTCAACAAACAATATTACAATTTGCCATAGCTGCCAAAAGAGCAATATTAATGCTTAAGTTCTAACAGTACGATATATACCTATGGCTTTACCAAAGATTATTTAAGCCTGCAACTTCAATTAAATATATTGAAAATTATGGTTATTACATTTATGACCAATATTTAGAGGGTCTAGCTTGCATCAAAACTGCATCAGATAATGCCATTGTACAAGCAGCCATGATTATTTAGTTTCCAGTAATGTACCCCCCCCTTTCCACTGTAAAAACAATAGGTTTTAACCGATTCTATTTCCCACTGCAGTCAAGTCTTTATTAAGTTTGGGACTGACAGTCTGACAAATAGACTGGCACTTTAAAGTGTAAGTCATTTCAGCAAGGATATGACAAGGTATTACCAATCCACACACCGAGAAATCAATTTCCATCAGTGCTCATTAACATCATGCTTAGAAATCGCATTCAAATTTGATCAATTAGAGAAATACTGTAGTATGGCTATGAGGTGTATCTGCCGTTAGCTACACATCTGCAGAAATGCAGAAAGAACACGAAATCACTGAGAGCAAGGAGTCAGGTAAGTGTTTTCTTTGAAGCATGTTTACCTTTCTGATTCAGCACCACTTGTGAAGATGACTATATAATTGGGGGAAAATTTATAATAACACACCTCTAGATATTTTCTTTTTTTCTTTTTCTTTCTTTCTTTTTTTTTCTTTTTTTTTTTGTATTCATTTATTGATAAAAATAAAATGAAAAGGAAAATGAAGCAGGTTTCCATGTTAATTGTATTTTCAATATTTGGAGAGTTAATTAATTTTTCGATTGATTACTGATAAATGATATGAATTTACATTCGTTTTTGGTTAATTGACTTTAAATTTGTTGATGCCTCAAGATCCAATTAACACAGTAAATAATACTTCAAAATGAAACAACTTATATTTATGATTCTTATTTTGTTTTTGGATATTAAATCAAACGTAATGAAATGATTTATATGTATAAAAACTATTTACAGTTCTGGACACATACCAAAAACAAAAACGAATCATACATGTACTGGGAAAATTTTCTGTACTATTTATTGATCCAACATGCACTAAGAATAAAAATACATATTTATTATATACCTAATGTGTATCACTCAATTTTACTGTTGAATTTACGCTATCACGTGACGTCGTGATCCGATTTTCCGGATCACCAACATGTTGTTTTCTGAATCCATATCACCACTCTCTGAAACTGATGACGTAGTACGCAGAAAAATGACGTTATTTTTCTTGTGCGTTAAAAAGTCCCTTGTTATTACGCTCTGTTTAATGGATAAATATTAAAGAATTCGTCTCTAAAGTTTTATTTTGCCAAATTTAGCTAGTTATAAATGGGTATATAATAAATTTATCATCATAACAGTAACTTGATCCGAAGAGCCGTATCACGTCTCGTTGACAGGCGCGGATCATCAGATCAAACTCGACGCTTCGCGTCTCGTTTGATCTGACGATCCGCGCCTGTCAACTCGAAGTGATACGACCCTTCGGATCAAGTTACTGTTATAATAATATATATAGATCTACCCCAATCTATAGAAGGTATTCTTAACTCCGAGATACACAATTCCACTATTCCCTGATCAAAGATTCTTTTTTCTCACCACATCAGTTTTTTTTTTTATTGATTTGTTAGTATCTTGGTTTTCTCATCACCTTTGTTTACTGGTAATACAAACAACCTTGCTGAAATAACAGCAGAGAAAAATTCTGAATGCAGGCATATATCTTATTGATGAGAAGGTACATTATTTTCAAAAAAAATATTGAGAATATGAGATGTCTGAATCTTCATTAGTTTAGCAAGAAAAAAGGTATTTTCCATGCTCTATTCCTTAAATAATTAAAGTGTTTCTGAATGTTGAAAAAAAAAACCAAAACCCTATTTCTAGCTGTCATAAATCTACTGAAATGTACACATGGTTATATTTATGGTAATTATGAGAAAGACTTTTACAACAAAATATTCAGTTCAGTTATTGGGATATGCCTTATACTTGCAGAGGCATTTTCATAAGGAAAAATGCAAATAAAATTTTTGAAAGGGATGGGGGATATTCCCTGAGCAGGTAATGATTTCTCTGGAGACTAGAGGTGTTCACAGTGTCTATATGCATCACTTAGGGGTTGATTTAACTATTAAAGAACTATTAGAACTATAAGATGAGTAAATTTTATGTTTGCCAAGGTTTATTGGAAAAGAACTAATAAGTAAAGATGGTAATAAATTTGTTGTAAAAGAATTATTTGTAGTAAATTGAGCTTACAGTATTGACCTTGACCTTAGTGGAATAACCTTGAACAACTACTGAACTTGAAGGTACTGTGAGCACTAAATGATACACCCCCCCCCCCCCCCACCTTCCATATGGTCCATATGTTTTTCTCCGAGAGACTTGAAATAAGTGTCACATCAAACAATAAAATAAGAGGTGCACTATGTAACAAAGACTCTGTGAAAGTCACATTAAATTTCATTCATTGGTATAAGAGGAGTTGCGGAATAAGAGATGAGTACCCCAAAGCGTAACAAAAAGACAGATGGACGTATAGACACACAGACAGACACCCGATCACTAAATACCCTCCAACTTTTCTAGCATGGGGGTATAAAAACATTCACTGCATTTGCTCTTCATTTACAAAGGTCTTAAGTCAGATTTTATGTATACTACTTAGCTGCATGTGATTAAATTTTATAAATCTAGATCAAGGAATTGAACCTCATACATGTTAATATTAATGGTAAGGAGTCCCACATAGGTTTAGCCCTCAATTAAGAATCCACAAACACCCTCATAAAATGTACTTGAAATGTTTTGAAATAGCAATTATCTGAAAAATTACATCATAAAATACGTAAAACAAGACATCAATGTATGAATTTTAACTTTATTCAGACCTGCAATTGCTTATTTAACTGAGAAAAATAAAAAAATCACACAAAATTACTGTAATTTGAGTCTTACAAGATTCTATGCATTCTTTAATTAATCTATACAAAGATCAAGTGCAGAGCTGAATGAGTACTTGCGTCAACAAATTCTTATTTTTTTTTCTTTAACAATAGAACTGATGCCCTGTATTTTGTGATTTCAATTATCATGCTCTCAGAGATCACAATTAGCAGAACAGAGGAGTTCAGCACTTATGCTTATATATATAAAGAAGCCAATTCCTACAGCAAGATGCCAACACCATTCCCAATGAAGAAGGCCGGATTTCTTGGAGAAATTTGAACCAACACAGCCATTTATATACAAATCTAAAAATTTGCTTTGAACTAAAATTCAGGTCTATTGTACAGTAGCACTTTAAAATCCGTTTAAATCCTGATAACAAATGTATGTTTACAACTTAGGTTAAATAAATATATATTAAAACTTCACAATTCTGGAAAGAAAGCTTCACAATATTTATTCTGTTTCTCCTGACTAGCTGGAACACATTTTTGAAAACTTGGTCAAATAATATTCTCCTTAGGAAAGTCATTGAAATATGAACAATCAGCTTTATATAGAATTCTGTCTTGAAGCCTTTAAATAAATAATCCTGTCACTGCCGATTCTTAAACGACAATGCCAGAAAAAAATCCACAGTCGAGGTAAATAGTCAGTCTGTGATATAGGTCCCTGTGGGAGAGCTAGAGTACTGACTGATTTCTATGTCTTGGACTGAAAGTCTCAAAGACTTGGATATCAGATAATTTATTTTTTGTATGAATAAGTGGTACGGATATGACTTTTTATTGACCCCAAGTGTGTATTGGAATACTGGGCTTAATTAAATGATATATACAGGTATGTACATAGACTCTGAAGGCTTGTGTAACAAAAATACAGATAAAGATATCTATCATTGTAATTTTTTTTAACATTTAAAAAAAATCAAATATACAGGATAAATAATTTGTCCATTTTAGTAACTTGCATCACTATAGAGTACAACATATTAGAGTTGTCTTTCCTTGTCCTATAAGAGAACAGTGACCTAGAGTGAATGATTGTATACTTGACAATTAATGTACTTGATTGATTGATGATTGTTTTCAGTAGATGCAATACATTTTGTACTGCATTAGGTCAATTAATTGATTCAGAATTACTTTTACATTTGAATAACTCCTGCAATGCATCAAGGATGAAGGTTATAGAGATTCAATGGAACTAGCTGATCACTTGTTGTACATCAAGCCGGGAGCAAAGTGCTTCATAAATTTATCATGCTTATATGCACATTTTTTTTTTACAACTGATTTGCAACTGCTTCCCCAACCTATAGACTTTGAGCATTTCATATCTATTAAAAATCTTAATTCAATATGAACATGTACCGCAAACAAACACATTTTAATTTACAGATGATATCAATATAAACTGCAGAAGAATGTACCCATATAATATGTTAAAGTTTAAATGTTTGTGGTACTATCAATTATTACAATTTAAGCAGATATAGGGGAACATATAATACGTAAAGTAAAACACATTTAGTTTTAAAACATTTACATTAAACAGATTCTTATACTCTGTTCCCATGAAATCAAAATAATCATAAAAGATGAATAAAATGAATAAAGATTTGATTATTACTTTATCTCTTGCAGTTGCATGAACTATGTTTTTTTAAATTGTTTATGCTCCTAGCTTGATGTAATCGAGGTTACAACTGGTTGAATCTATTATTTTTTTAAAAGAACCTGAAAATGTTTTTTTTTAAATAATTAGATTCTTAAAAGGAGTTGATCACTTAGTTGTATAAAAGAACTGTAATTGGTGAAAATATATAGAGTTCCATCCTTTATTTGCCAATTAAAAGTCATTATTTTGACAAAAATGTTTATTATAATACTTCTTCAATGAATAAACTTAGAATTAGTGAGGGTGAAGGGGAATTGAATCAAATGTATCCATTCAATAATTAATACTGCGATGTTTGACCCTTATCAATAATTGATCTTTATTGCATGAGTAATTCTTTTCTTTGTGTTTTCTAGGTACATGGAAATACATCAGTGAAATTTCAAGCTATTTTCAAAACAGAATTTCTGAGTGAAGAATTTTTTTCAAACCCTGGATAAAACCCATTTTCTCAGTGAATGTTTCCGACAATGGCCTTGACCAGTAGAAAATTAACTGACACACAAACTTCCATCTACAGGCATCAGTGACCAGGATTTGTAGTTAAATCAATACTTTATTACTGAATTTCTAGTGGATTTATTGAATTTCAGGCTTGCAATACATTCAGATTTTTTTTCAACACGTCTAAAATGGAAGGAACTGCCACCACTGAAGTGCAACCCTGAGAGAGGAGAGTTTTAATTTCAATTTTCAAAAAGTCAACCGAGCAGCCAGGCAACAAAATTTCACACCTGACATACTCTTCTGATTCTTAGCCCTTTCAGTCTTTGAAAATTTCATCATGAAGCAGCATGACAGGTATTGATTGCGTTCAAGAGAAAAAAGAAGGAAAACTAATTAAGTAATGTAAATCTGAACACCGTGAATCAAGAAAGAGTAAGTAATATATAAAAAATACGATTGCAGTTCATGATGTAGATTGAAATTATAACCCAACATCACAGAAATCTTATAGGAGTTCGGTGAAACTGTGGAAGGGTGAAGCTTGTACCAACTGTTTGGAAAAGAATGAAGACATCCATATTACTATGTTTATATAAATGCAGAGAAATATTATAGATCTCTGTGTCGGAATTCACTGTGAATGATAAAACCTCATAAACATTTATTAGAAAAACTTGAAAGGAAGGAAGGTATCCTACTGAAGGATGATTGGAAAATAATAGCAATCGTGGTTCCATTGTGTGGGGATCTGGTATATTTTGAAGTGCATATAACCTCCGAATGCTTGAGAAGGAATATTGTAACAACTTCTGTGGTGGGTTTATGTATAAAGTGGCTCTGCTGCACACACATCTTTATAGTATATAGTGAAGGAAATTTGTAAACTGCAGGGATAAAAAGTGGATTATTCTCTCACTACAAGTGCATTAAGGAATATTAATTCACAGGTGTCGGTCTTAATAGTGCTTCGCTGCTGGATCAAAGTGTTTTGTTTCTGATTTCATTCATGGAGGCATTATGAAAAAGAAATTATACACTCCCACAAATCAGTGAGTCACTGATATATTTTCTCTTTGATAATTAATAAAGTTCTTTTTTTCAACAGAAGTGTCAATACAATGTAATAAAATTACATGTAAGAACACCAGTAACATTAGGAAGAGACTGCGGATTGGGTTTTAGTGATTGTGCACTCTGGCAATGCCAATAATCGACACCAGGGTCCTCTTTGTAGTGGCTTTTACCACTTTATTACAATTCAAGTGTGCTTCCCAACAAATAGCTCCAAATGTCTCCAGCTACCCAGAGACCAGCAACACTACCACCAGCAACACAAGCAACAGCAATGCTATCACCAGCAACATGACCTTGCTGTCCTCACTGACTGACTTCATTCCCTCACTGCAGTCTAATCATACCATGTATAACATATCCAATCCTGATTCTGTTACATTCCGACCTCACTCCCCTTTATGGCAAAATGAAACATTCCATTTTTTCTTTAACCCTCTTTCAATCAATGACTTAGTGGTGGCGTCTAATCGAACCGTCAATTTCAACTGCACTTCCAATAATATTCTCCAATATGTCAACAACGGCACGGGAAGCCAGTCAGGGAATTTCTCTGAGACTAAAGATAGCTCAGACTTTTCCAATATCAATCTTATAGTAGTAATCCAGACCCATGACAGTGAAGTAGTCGGCTTAGTTCTAACTAAAGACAGTTATAATGGAGAGAAGGAGAAAAGTGAGAAAATGGCCACAGAGCTTCCGGCTACCTCGTCGCTCATTTATAAATCCATCCAGTTAAACTCTGAACATAATTTTACCGTTTTGGCAATGCATATGGGCTATGCCACGATGTCCGTAACATTGACAGACACAAACGACTTCGAGAAGGTCAAGCAAGGAGCTTACCAAACGTTAGCACATGCGGAATATGACATTCAGACAACAAGAGCGGGAAGACCCTCGGACTTTGCTTTTAATTGTTCTGCAGCAGCTATTGCAATATTAATCAGTTTTGGAATTGGATGTGTGACAGATACGGAAAGCTTAAAAAAGCAATTGAAGTACCCAGTGTCCTTGGTGGTGGGGTTCTGTTGCCAGTTTCTGATTTTGCCTGTGGTGAGTATACTGAGTATTTATACACTGTGTGGTGGTGGTTGATGCCTGGTGTTTGATAAATGTATGTTCCCAGTTTTAATTACACAAAATCACAGTCCCTGGATTCTTTCTAATTGGGGAGTTGGTGTGGTTCAATCAAATTACTTAAAGTAACCTGGTGGGTTTAGTCTCATGAGAGATAGGCCAGGCAATATTGTAATTGGACTGAAACCTTATTAGTATAATAGAATAGACCAGTATGTATTGAAGGGAAAAGTTTTATTATTTTTAAAAAAATAGGAAATGACAGACATATACTAGTCTAAATCATGTTTAGCATTCCCTCTAACTTAATTTAATCATGGATTTAAAAAAGAACAGGGATAATACATACTTCATCATATTAGACGAAATTTTATCATGTGCAAATTGACAGAATATATTGAAAATATCTGATATATAAATCAGAAATTGTCACATCTTTTGTGAACACATGACACCTAGACTTTTTTTGAAGTTCCACTTTGAAAAAAATTCTTTCATGACAAAAACATTTTCTTTTGAAAATCTCAAAATTGTATAGCGGTCCAATATTTCCATTTGAAATTCAATATGATCATATGATCCTAGTAGTAATGGTAACTTAGTTTATAAAAAAAAGAATCGTTACAATTCATTGTAAAACAAATTAACATTTTATTTTTCTTTTCACATTAGTACCTATAATACAATAACTTTAAATAATACCAGTGGTTTCAATATCTAACAATAAATTTCATTAATCTGTGCGGTCTCTGACTCCAACCACTAAGAAAGCGGCGGGACCGATACATACAAAAAGAGCTGCCAAAATCTCCTACGATATTATGGCATATTAAACCCCTTTTTTCTGAAATTTACTGTATCAAGCAAATCACGGCAAAGTCCGATCAACAGAATTGCAAAGCAGAAACTCTCCAATCAATAGAATGGCAGGCTTATTTCTTTCAGGCTGTTGGTAGTACATACGCTTTAAGGAAGGTACTTATTGATTGATAAAATACAAGCATTTTGTATCTCAAATTCAAATCAGGACATTTTCCACTTCAAAATGAACATTTTTTGTTCACTCAAATCCATATATACACGTATGAAGAGTTTGTTTCGAAAAAAAAAAATGTTCTTACATAAAACGTAATGGTATTGTATCATACGAACAGAATGTAATTTTGTTGTCTTCAGTCTTATATTCCTCTGGGACCAAGTGAACATTCTTTTCAAGGAAAGAGGAATGTTTTGGTTTCAGCTCCCAAGGTTTTATGTATTCCAAGTAATCGAGTTATTTACAGTTAGACAATGAGCCTACGAAAAACAGAGTTACACAATAGAATTCAAGTGCACCAAAATACATCAAGTTATCATGCAAAGTTGACAAGCATCCAGAAACTAGATCACAATTAGTGAGGACTGAGTCTTGAAATGTAATCAATGCAAATATATTGTTCACAAGTCATGCAAATAAATACAAAATGTCATAGGCTTCTTCTATTTCTCTTTTTTACATAAAATTATCATACTATTCATCTTCATAGACAGACCAGTAGGAACTGGTAAGGGGGGGGGGGGGGTCTGCTGCTTTGACAGTATACATACTATACTATAGAAACCAAAGCTCATTCACGGTTGTAACCATAATATCCATGCATTCGATAAAAAGGTATATCAAAAGCATTAGATATTCATTTAATAATTAGGCACATTATTGAAATATAAGGCATTCATACTTTTTTAACATAAAATTATATTCTTACTAGAAGACAAAGTTATTCAGGACCCAATAAATTCAAACAACCACAACATTTGCTTATAGAGTCTCTGACAAAAATTTGAAAAACTTGTAATGGTTTGGGCCGTGAATATTGGCTTGGATAGCTCAGTTGGTAGAGCACCTGACTGGAGATACAGGGTCCTGCATTCGATTCCCGGTCCAGCCATGCATTTTCTCCTTTCCTTTTCATAGATTTGGTGCCACTGACCACCCCTGGAATTGCAGATGAAAGTCCTGCCAGGGGGTAACAAGAACTTGGGTTGTGTCTTCCACGGGAAATCCATCTAAGGAGGGAGGGATGTAATGGTTTGGGTCGTGGATATCGGCCTGGATAGCTCAGTTGGTAGAGCACCTGACTGGAGATGCAGGGGTCCTGGGTTCGATTCCCGGTCCAGCCATACATTCTCTCCCCTCCTGTTACAAACTTATCAAAAAAGTCTTTAATCACTTTAGCTTAAATTAAACCCAAACCTAATTTCCACATTTCAATCAAATGTTTTAGAAAATTCATCTTCAAAAACCTTTGAATTACTACAACAAAGTTGTTGGATTGAGAAATTTATCATTCAAATTTGACTACATATATATTGAAAAATTCTGATTTGTGGGTATTGACTGTGCATACCGACTGTGCATGAAGGTGCTCAAGGACAGACATAAGACAATAGTAAGCTAGAAGACAGCTTCAACAACCTTGTAGCTATAATGTTGACCTGCAGAGGACAGTGAGTAATTTGTAAAGGCAAAATACTGATACATTGCTTCTGAATGAAAATCAATAGTTACACCTCTTTTCCTTGTCTCCACTCCAAATAAACTTAGATGTCATTATAAGCAGGAAGATGAACAAGGTAAATTGGTAATAAATTTAAGATGTTACTCAATTAACAAAACATTAATTGACAGAAGTTTTCTCAAGAATAAGAACAGTTTTGTCTGCATTCAGTTTGTACATCAGCCCAATGTGTTTCCTCATACTTTTGCCGTGGTGGAATACCTGGCTTTATCACTTTAGAATTGAAACAATTACCATGCCAAACTAAAGGAACTGTGAGCCTTTAGATAACATAGGACATGCACAATACAGTACTTCTAAATAATAAAAAGTTAATAAATTTCATTCATAGGTTTAAGGGGGGTTGTGGAGGAGAAATGACTATCCTTAAGTGTAACAGATATACATATGGATAGAAAGGCAAACAGACAGTCACCCCTATATAGAAATGTATTACCTAGGAAGGATAAATGAAATTTAGGGTACAGGTATAGGAAAACAATGGACCATATAACCTGGTGCCAACTCCGGCCAGACTGATTTATTCCTTTTGACACATAATTAACCCTTAAAATTACAAAAAGCACTAAACACACAGTAAAAGTCATGCTCAATTTATGATAAGAACCCATGATTTATTGAAAATTAATCAATGAAAACACAAACTGACTGTGGAAGATATTGATTAAGTATTACAAGAAAGATTCTTTGGTCACAATTAGTGTAAAGCTAGGTAAAGCACAATTTGCTGGAATAGGGATACACCCATGCCACAGGATTTATGACCAGAAATAAAAACACACTTTCTTGACCAAAGTAGAAAGGGCTAGCCGCAGAGGTGACAAAATCTGCACTTGGTCCAGCAGAGTCAGATTGCTTCTGGCCGCAAGAAAACCTAATTGGATTGTGTGGGCTCCGTTGGCAGTGAAGTCAGCGACATTTTTCCTACCCTCTAGTGGAAGCAAATCGTATAAATATCACCTCCCGCTGACTGCAGACCTCTCTTAATGCCATAATTAGGTTAATACGAGCTTTCTGATATTCTCCGCGGAAAAGACACTGTACACATAATAAGTTTGTATACATGTTCGACAGACATTACTGGACAAATTTATTCTTTTAGCCGATCTCCCGATCAAGGGAGCTGTGGAAATTGTTCATTGTGCATTGATTTTGTAATGGATGAAAGCTGAGAATTACATGAAGCCAAACAAGTACCAGCACTTCCTAGACAGAACAGACCAAACAAGGGGCTCCTTTTTCATCGACAGCCCTCATAATACATATATATATGTAGTCAATAATGCTAGGAACACACTCCATAAAGAGTCCTATCAATAGAAGTCTTAAATAACACAATAAATTCATCTCATATATCGCCTTTTATGGCCTAGGATTTTGTCTCATTCATTCTCATGAATTGAACAGAATTATCGGTACTGCCTGTATTTTACTATTTTTCATATTTCAGGGAATAAATGGTTGGTCTCATTTGTATATAAATTTCAAAATATGCTTATTAATAAATACTTAAATAATCTGCTATGCTCAGAAAACTTTTATTCTATATCGCCAAGCTTCCAACGACGATTTTTCGATCGTCGGCGACTATCGCTGAATCACTAATATTATGTCTTTAAAAATACTGTAAAAATTGGAATATAATTCATACATGTTAACCATACATGTTAACTCTACCGATTTAGGCGGGAGGCTACCGCTTTTCACTCCATCTCCCGCCTACCGATTTATTTAAGAAATCTACCGCTTTTCTACAAAAGTTGCCTCTAAAGTATTTTTGGTTCGCTTGGGTATCCATTTTTGAAGCCACTCTCATAAAATCTCGTTAGATATCGCGTGATTTGACTCTGATGCATACAAACGCTTTTTTTTGTATCGATGTGTACATAGATTTCAAGCACGAATTTGACAATGACAACAGCACAAGATTACCAGTGATTACATTGGTTACGATAAATTTAGTCAAAATCACTGCCATGAAAAGGAGATACAGCTTTTAATAAGTAGATGAAAACGTTTGGCATTTCTATAAAAGCACAGAAGCTCACAATTTTATCAATAAAGTCAATAGAAATCACTCGATTGACCAAGCCATGTGGCACATCTCTACTTTCGTTTTCGATCATCGCGGGAAATCTGATTTCTATAACGAAAGATAGGAACTTGTTTTAGATATAGTTTAAACCATGTCATCATTTGTTTTGTTTAACAACTGAATGAACATTCAGAATTACTGCTTCTAGGCTATATTGGCAAAGATCACTCTTCAAAATGCTAAGTTAAACAGCCAATCCAAGCAAATTGATGAGCATGAAAAATATTTGAATTTGTACAATTTATGTCAAACTTAAGGTGTTTCTGTCTTCTTCTTTACAGTTGATATTTAAGATATAATTATTGAAGGTTTCATTTAAGGCTAAATACATGAAATATGTCGGTAATCCAAGCGTAAAACAACGCACGCGCAATACTACCGCTTTTGAGGTCTGAATCTCCCTATTTTTCATCACAATAGGTTAACATGTATGTGTTAACTCTACCGATTTAGGCGGGAGGCTACCGCTTTTTCACTCCATCTCCCGCCTACCGATTTATTTAAGAAATCTACCGCTTTTCTACAAAAGTTGCCTCTAAAGTATTTTTGGTTCGCTTGGGTATCCATTTTTGAAGCCACTCTCATAAAATCTCGTTAGATATCGCGTGATTTGACTCTGATGCATACAAACGTTTTTTTTTGTATCGATGTGTACATAGATTTCAAGCACGAATTTGACACCCCAATGACAACAGCACAAGATTACCAGTGATTACATTGGTTACGATAAATTTAGTCAAAATCACTGCCATGAAAAGGAGATACAGCTTTTAATAAGTAGATGAAAACGTTTGGCATTTCTATAAAAGCACAGAAGCTCACAATTTTATCAATAAAGTCAATAGAAATCACTCGATTGACCAAGCCATGTGGCACATCTCTACTTTCGTTTTCGATCATCGCGGGAAATCTGATTTCTATAACGAAAGATAGGAACTTGTTTTAGATATAGTTTAAACCATGTTATCATTTGTTTTGTTTAACAACTGAATGAACATTCAGAATTACTGCTTCTAGGCTATATTGGCAAAGATCACTCTTCAAAATGCTAAGTTAAACAGCCAATCCAAGCAAATTGATGAGCATGAAAAATATTTGAATTTGTACAATTTATGTCAAACTTAAGGTGTTTCTGTCTTCTTCTTTACAGTTGATATTTAAGATTAATTATTGAAGGTTTCATTTAAGGCTAAATACATGAAATATGTCGGTAATCCAAGCGTAAAACAACGCACGCGCAATACTACCGCTTTTGAGGTCTGAATCTCCCTATTTTTCATCACAATAGGTTAACATGTATGAATATATGTTATATCTAAAAAGTGTTATTTTTGAACTACACCTAGTACAAATTTCTCTTATTTTTCAACAGCTTGCCTTTGGTATTGCCATGATGTTGCCACTTCACAATGATGTAAAATTTGGGTTGCTGTGTGTTGCTTGTGTACCAGGAGGTGGCTTGGGACATGTTGCTGTAATTCTTGGTGATGCAGACCTTCCATTAAGCTTAGCCATGAATCTCATCAGCATTGTGGCAATGTTAGGTAAATAAAGTTCTCCAAGTAAAATAGTCACAAGGCATAGGTCATACAAGTATTGCACAGTTACTTAGCAAAGGTTGAGAAATGAACTTTGAGTTGATATGTAGCAAAAGACAGTGCAATAAGTGCATGCAGAACTATACAAAAGGTTAAGAGGTCAGGGTAGTTTGAGACAATTGTACAAAAATTAAATCAAAGCCATTCTATACTGTAATTATAAAAGTGTTAAATGTCTTCAGAAGAAAATATAGCTCTGGAATAATAGATTCAGAAAAATGAACAATGTCTTAGTATGGTAAATTTCACATTACCTTTCCTAAAACCATTGAAGCACATTTTGTCATCTTAGCAATACAGAAACTCTCAGACTGAATTTTACTCAAATTATCAAGGGTTTTAGCTTCTTCATTACTGTGTAGTATGTGGGTGATAGCCTTTAATTCACCCAAAATAGACACCACATCATTGTTGAATGAGACCGACACCTACCCACCTCCCTCCCCCAAAAATAATCAAAACCTAAAAATATACAGAGCGCTGTTTTATACACTCTAAACATAACAAGATTTAGAATACCATGATACAATTAACAAGAGAATGGTGACTTGATATAATTGAAAACACCGATATAGTAACAGGGACAATTAATCAATTCTGGTTTCCATAATCATCAATTTAATTCCTTGATGTTGGATTCGGAGCGCAGTATGACATCAGATATTCCGTTCTGCACACACACTCCATCACGGTAACAAGACTACAGACAACTTTATACATAATTATAGACCTCAGTGTCCACTAAGTCAACTTTGCTTGAGGGATGGAAAAAATCACTTTCCTCATTGTGTGGGGTTCTATTGTTTGCTGGAACATTTAGGACCAAAAAGTGCATGGTACTTGCTATACTATTGACTTTTTAATGACTTTTTTGGGGGGGTTTGTAATTACACCACCATATAAAAATATGTCTGCTAATTGACCCAAAATGTCATGATGTTCACACATTTTCAGAGGGACTCTTCTGAACTGAATTCTTTTGCTACACAATGGCTCTAATATTGAGGTCTATAGAACTGCATTAAAATAAGAATTTTTTTGCTCTTTTCTTAACACTGTGTCATAAACTGTGACATCATGTTAATAATGAGCAGCTGAGTCTCATGTCATATAGCTTAGAAGTTGTGATATTAAAAACATTGTAAACAAGGATTTCCCAATACATAAACTAGCTTTTAGAGAAAATAATAGGCAGTTTTATTCTCTTTTTGGGAATCAGAATTGTTTATTTATTTATTGTATATTAAACAAACCAAGGAGTATTTTTTATAACACTCCTGTGAAGGGAAAATTTCAGGTTATGTATACAATGTACTGTACTTCACTGTATAATAAATACTATATAATACTAGTAATAAACTGGGTTTTTTTTTTTCATGTATTAGTTCAAGTTCAAATCATAGGGAGTATTCATTACAATGACTGTACAGAGAGGGAGTATTCCTTATTTGTTTCACAATAATCAAAATAGCCAATAAATTTATCAGCAAATTATTTCTGAATTAACAAAATGTGATATTGTCTGCTATGTTGGGCATAAGTCCAATTCATTTTTATTCCATCTAGTAACCAGAATTTATTGGACAGTAACCCTGTGACCACACGGACTCTGAAATCTAGACCTCCAAATCAATAGTTGTACTTCCTCCCAGGCAAATAATGTCCCTGCTTCATGCAATTTTTACATTCGTTCAGAGATTATAAATATGAAACTAATATTCACTTCTAACAGGCTAATTAAAACAGATTTCACCCGTGCAAGACTTTTGTGATTGGTAGAATTGGATAATCAATGAAAATGAACATAACTAGATAACTGCAATTGAGATCTAGCTATTATGTTGGTTGGTCTTTTTGCAAATAATATTACCTTTGTTCAGAGCTGGAACTATATATCAGTATGTTTTTGCACTAGTTCAATATATTTAAACAGAGAAAAAACAGTTCCATATGATGCAGAATTTCCTAAAATACTTCACTTCATCTTTCTAGTCTGGTTTCGAATTGCACATTGTAACATAGCCTTGGATCCACTAACCCATCAATTAAATTAAGTAATTTAAATAAATTAATTCATATTTCAAAACAATGAAATGGACTTCTAAGCCCTACAACTCAGAAACCAACACTTTTCTATCATTAATAAGTTGTATTTTCTTTATTTCCAGGCACAGCCCCTCTGTGGATCTTCGTTCTTGGGCAATACTTCTACCGAGACCACAGAGTCATTCCGATATACAACTTTGAAATCTGGTTGGCTTCAACATTTTTTGCGTATACAGCTGGACTTGTGATTAACCGGTTTAAGCCAACCGTGGCAGATGCATTACTAACTTGGATTATTAAACCATTGATGCTTCTGGCATCCATACTTTATATAACACTTGGTGTGTATATCAACATGTACGTTTTTGAACGTATTAATGAATATGCAGTGTTATCGGCTTTCCTTCTACCTCTATGTGGCTTTACGGTAGCCTATATCACAGGAAAAATATTCCGACAAAAGGATGCCTTTTGCAAATCCATGGCATTAGAAACTTCCAGTTTGAACGTTTTAATTGTGTTAGCAGCAATTCGATTTTCCCTAGCATCAAATAAGAACAGTGCAGATTACGCCTCTGTGGTCCCTCTCTGGGTGATGTTTACAATTCCAGGAATATATGTGTTACTAGCAATATTAAGATTTTTCAAAGGTTGTATAGCCAACTTTTTAGAAAGTAGAAAACAGCAACAATTTCGACATTTTAGTATTGCCTCAGGCATTGTCAATCAAGCCAATATGGCTGCTCTTTCGGCTCCACTATTTGTGACAGAAGTTACAGATGATGACCAAGGGTCAGTTAGTGAAAAAATCACCGTGTTATAGCAAAACCACAAGGATATATAGCTTGTTAGTTTATTCTTAAAACTTTGCATTTTCTAGGGAAAATTTGTTCAGCATACAAATTAGCCAATTTTACTATTCACTATTTTCTCTCGTTTCCAAGTGAAAACAACGATTTTGAATGTCTCTCCTAGCTCGATCTGCACTTTGTATACACGTATTTATGAACCTGGGGCATTTTAGTTTCTTGTACTACTTTTTGTTATCCATGTTATATTAATAGATTAAAAGAATATGATTTAACAAAACCTTGCTTCTAGTAGAAGTGTGATGAATTGGTACCTTATAAGTGGAATTTTTAGTGAAGCTATGCCAAAGTATGGCTATCGAACTTAAGAAATATGTCATTACCTAGCTAAGCTATAGGCTTAAACTCACAACCCTATGTCAGTCCAACATGCTAATGATTTCACTATGCCTAAGCTGCTTATGCAAAATATTTTTAAAACTATTTTAAATGTAGTTTTAATCATTTGACACAAAACAATAACTGAAAAAGAGTTATGATATGGATGTACTATGATGAAATAGACTCAAAGTGCAAGTGCACTTGCCTTCAGCTCGTGCTTCATGTGTCAAACCCTGACTACAATTTCAGCTAACTACATTTACTATTATATAGAAATAACACAATGATGATAAGTTAAACTATAGAAAACTGACAAAACTGACACAATCAGAGAAAGCCCTGTGGAGAACTCTTACAAGAAAGTGACAATTAATTTTAAACAGAAACAAGAGGCCCATGGGCCACATCGCTCACCTGAGCACTGTGGCTAGGAAAAAGTAGAAATTGGTTTATTATTTAATAATTTAAATCCAAAAGTAGTCCCAATACCAATCCTGGCTTTGCTATTCTTGATAAGATGATTTTTAAAGAATTTTCCTGTATATGTCTATGAAAAACTTTGGTCGGCCATTGTGGCCCCGCCCTACCCCCGGGGTCATGATTTGAACAAACTTGAATCTACACTACCTGAGGATGCTTCCATATAAATATGACCAATTATGGCTTTGTGATTCTTGAGAAGAAGATTTTTAAAGAATTTTCCTATATATTTCTATGTAAAACTTTGGTCGGCCATTGTCGCCCCACCCTACCACTGGGGGTCATGATTTGAACAAACTTGAATCTACACTACCTGAGGATGCTTCCATATAAATATGATCAATTATAGCTTTGTTATTCTTGAGAAGAAGATTTTTAAAGAATTTTCCTATATATTTCTATGTAAAACTTTGGTCGGCCATTGTGGCCCCGCCCTACCCCCAGGGGTCATGATTTGAACAAAATTGAATCTACACTACCTGAGGATGCTTTTATATAAATATGATCAATTATGGCTTTGTGATTCTTGAGAAGAAGATTTTTAAAGAATTTTCCTATATATTTCTATGTTAAACTTTGGTCGGCCATTGTGGCCCCGCCCTACCCCCTGGGTCATGATTTGAACAAACTTGAATCTACACTACCTGAGGATGCTTCCATATAAATATGACCAATTATGGCTTTGTGATTCTTGAGAAGATGATTTTTAAAGAATTTTCCTATATATTTCTATGTAAAACTTTGGTCGGCAATTGTGGCCCCGCCCTACCCCCGGGGGTCATGATTTGAACAAACTTGAATCTACACTACCTGAGGATGTTTTCCCATAAGTTTCATCTTTCTTGGCTCAGTGGTTCTTGAGAAGAAGATCTTTAAAACATACCATCAAATTTTCATTAATTCCAAATTATCTCCCCTTGAATGAGGGCCTGGCCCTTCATTTGAACAAACTTGAATCCCCTTCACCCAAGGATGCTTTGTGGCAAGTTTGGTTGAAATTGGCCCAGCGGTTCTTGAGAAGAAGTCGAAAATGTGAAAAGTTTACAACGACGACGACGACAACGACGAAGACGACAGACAACGGACAAATTGTGATCAGAAAAGCTCACTTGAGCCTTTGGCTCAGGTGAGCTAAAAAATCACATGGATATCAAAATGCTTTGACCAAAACATTAAATGAAATCAATCTCTTGCAATTCCTTTTATATAAATAAAAATTTGAAATTGTCATGACTAAAACCATTAGATTTATTATGTCATACCGTAAATCTAGAAATTTCTATGTCAATATTATTTTGTGAATCTGGGTCAAAAGGCTGTTGATTAATATTTGCAATTAAAATTTTGAGAATTGTCATGATGATGATCAATCGATTAGCTTGCATTATAATTTTATGCATAAACGCCTTGGGCATTTATACATTTATATTTACATCCACTGAATACTTTCTCCTTTATTTCTTAAGAAAACCATTGCATTAATCACTGCATGAACTACTTTAGGCATGTCGCCTTACAGATTTCTTGATCAGTGGCTGTTCCATCAGTGAAACGTATAAAGACGTTCACATCATTAATACAATAATTACTCTTTTTAATCCTACTTTAAATGATTATTTTATTAGATATAAATATAAACAATAAAATGTCTTTCTTTGTTTGTTATTACTGGAATGAACAGTCGCAGCTATTGCAGAAAAAAATTTACATAACCCGCATAAGCGGGTTATGTATTTTTACTGCAACAGCTGCTTCCATTAATTCCAGTAATAACAAACAAAGAAAGCATTTTATTGTTTAAATCACGCAAGCCACTTGATTGACCATATCATGCAATTAAAAAAATTAGACAGTTATTCCTTAAATATTTCCATGATTGAAAAATTGAAAATGAAAACTGAGTTATATAAAAGTCCCATGTTGTTGGACAGACCAATGTGGAAAGCACAGAAAGATGGACCTCCAAATATCCTTCCTTTATTTTGAACTTCTGCATTAAATTAGATATTATGATGAACACTGTTCAAGTTATCATTTCATATTTGAGATATATTCTGGAATTCATACAAACAAACAGACAGACAAAGCAATTTGCACACTGTAGATCACAAATTTTTCGTGACACCTTTTTTTTTGTGAGATAGTCATGGACTCTTTACTAGCGAGACATAATTTTCACGAATTCTTGTTTTTCCTCTATGTAATCGTAAGGAATACTTTTGTTTTAAACGTGAGAATGAAATTTTCGCTGGCTCATTCTCTCACTTAATTACACGAAAATAAAGTTCTTTGAATAAAAAGTGATTTACAGTAATTCATTTCAAAATTAGCTTGTTAGCATTGATAAAAAATATGTTGAATGGATAAGTAATTGTTATAACTCTGCCCCATTTTATGCAGGGCCCTATTTATAATTTTTTAAATTAAAAATTTAATTAGGTTTGACAGTAGTTTTATTGTCTTGACAATATATTTTTTGCACATCTTAGTCAAAAACCTTTGCCTATATGCTGTTAAATCACTGTGTACTTAGTTAAAAAAATGTTCCCTTGCCATTTATTCCTCTAAAAGCAAGGATTAACTTCCTTCAAGAATACTATTTAGTATACCATAAATCGGCTTTTTATCCTTTTTCAAGAAGCATTCACACAGCAAAGAATGACAAAATATTGCTTTTAAGAAGTGTGTAAGTGGTCTACCACAATTTCTGAAAGACAATTCAGACTGAAATTTCAGATACAGCAGAAATGTAGAGATGGTGTTTCCCAATTTCAGAAATTATTGCAAATCTCAAATCTAATTGATACTTTTTTGCCATCTTAACTTTAAGTTGACATCTTTTTGATAAATGCAATATGTATCACAAAGACTAAAAAATTTATGCTACACTGGTATGTACTGATTGCAAGATGGAGCTAACCAAAATGAAAGTTTTAACATTAAAGTAAATCATATAATATAGGAAAAATTATCAAATATCAAACACATTTTTCAGGGAAGGTGAATAATAGCACCATTTATCCATTTTCTGCATGAATATGCAAGATACATCTATTCTAGGAAAATTTTATAGATGTCCATTAAAAAAAAATGTGCGTTTTCATTACCGTATAATCCCTATTTATTGCCCCTACCCCTATAAACGCCCCCTATATAGGTGAAAGTCTTTTTCAATTGTCAAGGTATAAGGATCCCTGTAAAGTGAATTATTAAATCATCTCCTTGTCTATTCTCTAAATTCTTGATGGAAAAATGAATCATAAAGTTAGCATAATTTTGGTGGATTATCTTAACTTAAAGGAAAGTTAGACAATCTTTCAGTGGTTTTCTTGATTAATTTTTTTTTCAAAAGATTTCTTGAGGTTAAAATATGACATTAAATGTTGTAATGAGAATACCAAAATAACCACTCCTTTTTGCAATTTCCTAAGCACCTGGGACAGTTAATAGGGATTATACAGTACTTGTGCAGTATAATTTTATTTTTTCTTAAATTCTTCAGTTGTTATGAATTAACATACCGGTAATGTAAAACATGTGACATAATTGCAAGCTACCATAGTATTATTTTCAATTTCAAGTTGATAAACACTGGTATGTTTTAAAAGAAATGATAGTAATTTTAAGAGTTATTGTTCCTCACAGGCTGAGGAGTGGATATCCTTAATATAAATCTAATTTCTTGAAGGTTCCTTACAAAGAGACAGACAAACATGAGTAAAGAGTGGAGACGAGAGACTCTTCTTCAAATCAGTGGTGGATATAAAACTCTTCCTGTGCTCCAAGGCAGCTAGGAACTAGCCTATAATTAGCTTCACATACACAGGCAGTTCATTCAGCTCGTGGAATATGAATATGATTCAACTGCTATCTGAAATTGATTTTGTGTCAATTTCATTTAGCTCTGTCATAGCATGATATTAATAGAATATAAATCACAGAGACAATTGTAAAAGATCCATCTACTGACAATTGTACTAGGAACAATTGTGTTTCTCCAATTGAGTAAATAACATGCAAGTTTGAAAGCTCCATTGAATAATGTTTAATACTGGCAAGATTTTCCCCATATCTTTCAAGCTATTTTCTGATTTTCTTTCAAGAAAAAGAATTTGGAAAATTTAGTACTAGAGGACTGTTCTATTGGTAGCTGTATAAAAAATATAGTTGAAAAAATTCCTCATCATTTGCTAAATTCTCTTTTACCATAATGTTTTGATGAGACAAACAGTAGAAGTAGGCACAAAATTGTAGACATCATTGCTATAGTTTTTGGGGAACAAAGACAGGTACCCTTTTTATAGTTATTTTTAATGGGTGGGAGGTTCCCATAAGTTACACAGCTGCATGCTCATTCCTCACTGTGAAATGCTGAGACTGGTTCTTTGGATGGAACCATATAAACCAAGGTCCTTTGTTGCTTGAATTGGTGCTGGCAAGAAAAGATCTTACACTGCCCAAATGGTCATGATTGGCGAGTATATGAAGAAATTTGCAGTCCTCCATCGGCAAGTGGTGGCATCTCCGTATGAGTGAAAAATTCTCAAGAGGGATGTTAAACACACAAATAAAATCATTCCTCAAATATTTGATAAGCAATATTTGATGACAATTCATCATCATGTAAAAATATAGGACAAGATTTAAACTTTAAAAATACAAGCATGAAGAAAAACCATTATTAGTTCTGAAGATGATGTCACTATTTTGCTTACTAGCTTTGACATTATGATGTATCACAGATCATGTCAATTCAGACCTTTGCAAACTTTGGAAATATAAATTGTCAGGAAGAGCTACAATTCCAAAATGTGCACAATATATACAACATGCAACTGAAACCTAATACACAAATTTTCCTTGGCATAAAAATTTCTATTTATTTTAAGAAATCAATGTTTGACTATAATATTAAGATTCATGGATGGAATAAACACACTATAGTCAGCTATCATTAAGGGCAGTGGCATGCGTAGATCGATATCAATTATTGCAGTGGTGAGCAGTTTTCGTCAATAACTGGCTTCATCATAGCAGGCTCTCCAGTGGATGTTGGCCATTCCAAGAGGTCCATGAGAGACATAAGTACTAGTGGGAGGGCTAGTTTGGACCGTAATTAGGAAGTCTAAACACTTGCTACCAAATCAGGCCCTGACCCACAAGTCAGTAACTGAAATTATAGACAAATCAGAGTATGGAGGTCACATCTCAAAAATGGCTCCAAAGTAGTGGTACAGTTGCTTGAAACAATTCATAAAAAGCTATCAGGTGTTCTTTCTTGAAAGATTAAGTATGAGGCCATCCTTAAAAAATTGTTTGTTTGGAATTGCCGCCTGAAGGGTTTCAGCCACAGGAGGGAGGGAAATTATTAATTTTTTTTTTATTGAAGATAAATTTTAAATTTTTGATAAAAATCTCAGTAAACAGTAAATACATTATCTGACTTTAAAAAAAGTATCTACCATCAACAAAAACACCTAATTTTTACATATATCTGACACTATATTTCAGTGTTTTGTATGATGTATGTGATACATGTAATGGGCAAAAAAAATTGATTAAATAAAAAAAAATCTTCCTGCTTTTGGTCAATAAAACTTTTTCAGGAGGGGGCATTTCAATGAGGTAGGTGGCAATTCCAAACAAACTGTAATTTTATTTTGGCCTGACTTTGAATTTTATATGAAGACATTTTGTCTAAATATGCTGTCCTTTACACAGGTGCCTGAGGACAGGACCCCCCCCCCCCTTTCGATATAGACCTCTGGGCATTTTTGACTTTTTTCTCATGAATACATTTTCATTGACATATTTGTGATAAGATTTATACCATCAAATCGAAATATTACCTAAAACAAACGTTCTATAAAATCTGCCCTACATTCTATAAATAAAAATCATTATATATAGAGAGTGGGGTAGAAATTTTTATAAAATGTTAGTTTAGGCAAATTTTCTGAACTGATAGGATAGATTTTATCACAAATGTGTCATCCATATATAATTTGTGTGAAAAAAGTCTTACAGGTCAGGTTGTCTATATTTGGGGAGGGGGGGGGGGGGGGTCCTGTCCTCAAGCACCTGTGGTCCTTTATACTATTTTGATTTATAATGAAGGCACTTAAGTTATTCAGATTTATTTACTCAAAATCTTTTAGTTCAATCTTTTGGATTTCTACACATTTAATTTTACTGAAATTTTCGAAACTAAACACTTTCAGATGGAACAACAATCTCCAAGCTTATAACAGAATAATATAAAAGTGTCTTCTCCAAGTGGAACAAAAGTTTCCTTGCACCAAGAGACATGCCGTTGATTAAACTGTGAATATTGGGGACTAGTAGTTTCTGATTTTAGAACTTGTCAAACGACAGTCAAACCTTGTTAACTCAACAAGATGGGACCAAGAAAATACTTCAAGATAATTCAAGGATTTGAGAAATCCAGGGTAAAACACTGGGACATTCAAATCACTTTGACATATCCATGGTATTTGAGATGTCAGTGCTCAAGATACCAAAGTTCAACTGTAAATTGCTATCATTTTTGAGTTAAAATTAGAGAGAAAAAACCATGTCAACAAAACATATTATATCATACATGTACTGTAGACATACTTTACTCCGCATGGGATTTATTTACACTATGTAAGCCGTTACAATTTTTCAAGGGAAAAGCATACTTAATGTCAAAGCATACTTAATTAAAGTGCATTTAAGCCATAATGTTGCAATAAAAGAAATCTGCATAGTTTTCAACCAGTTGATTGAAAAGAAATTGCGATCTTGTGGAATTATGCCTCCATGGAGAAAAGTACTTTCACAGTATTCAAATCCCTCGTCTTTTGATACTGCTATTAAATATCTAAATCCGCAAAATCTAAGACAACACAATTTTAATAGTTATTTTTGAAAAACAAATACATGTGAAAAGAATTTTTCAAGCTAAGGAGGTAAGTTGATCACTGCACAGTCTGTATTTAAAATAATTAAGATGAAACTAAAATTATGTAAAAAAAAAATATATATCAACACTGTAAAAAGTTTAACATTGCACCATCTTTGGAATAAAAGGTTATGGAGGAAATTAAATACCACAGCAGTAAATTTATTTTATGTTCTGTAGAAAAAGCATTCAATCTCCTGTGCAAAAAATTACAGCATCAAAGCCTTTCCTATCAAATGTCTCAATACCATTCCAATTCCTGGGAGATTCCTGTACATTACAGTGCTATTTCTTTCCTTTGAAAACCCATCTCTGATACAGACTATGTTTCGAGCAACTATGAGAAATCAATGAAAAGCCAATACAGGCGAAAAATGAAGAATTGAAGAAATGCTCTGATTTGAGGTACTGCAAATCATTTAACGCACCCAGTGTATTTGAACTATTGATTAAGTGTCTCTTGATGGGCAAATGATGGATGCCATGTTGGAAAACATTAATAAATTGGCCAAAAGGGACCAACATTGAGAATAGATATGGGAAAGTGAGATTTAGACCGTTAGTCCCTATCCAGTTCTCAGCGAATTAGCACGCAAGGACCAGGAGATACACTGCTTCATTCTCAACATCAACATAAGCAAAAAGATTCCAAGAAAATGAGGAGACAAATTAAAATTGCCCCTTTGGCACACTCCACATATGATCATAATGGCTACAAGTAGCACTAGCTATCATATTACATGTTCATGAATTTGCTACAATAAAAAAATTGTTGGTTTAGCTGCATAATCCCAGATGACAACTTAAATGACCATTACTTTTTTAATTTCAAATAATCTTGTGTTTTCTTTGTCTTTGGAAATTAAAGGGTATATTTACTTGAGTCTACTTACCGCTGGGGTAATTTTTTACTTGAGTTTGTCTCTGATTTACAACAGCTAGTGGAATAGTTCTGTTCAAGAGAATCAGACAACTAGCACCTAATTCATTAATGGTTAACTAAACTGCTATGATCTTGAATGTATTAAAAAAAAAGGTCATGGAAAAAAGGAAAAGCATTTTTTTTTTGGAACTCTGAGAAAGGTCAAATCAGTATAATGTATCATCATTAATGGCTTTATATACAAGAGGCATAGAGAGTATCAATCAAAGAGAGGAAATCCAGTTTTACATTTTTTTTTCATCGAGTGAAATATTCTTGTTCTTGCTATCTTGTTTGCAGATTTTAAAATATTCCATCATGATTTCTTTCTTTCTATTTACATTTAATTCCTGGCATTAAATTGTTTACATTTGTGTAATATATGTGCTTGTTGTGTTAAAGAGAAGAACATTAATTGCCATAACAGTTGCCCCTCACTGTATTGGAAGAACAGTGACATAGATAAAAAATAACACATATGTATGTTGTCAAAAGAAACTCACATACAGACTGACTGTAATAATTTGATCATTCAACATTGTTATATAGAAATATCCTCTTCATTACTCAGTCTCATTTAGGAAACTTATATGTAGTCCTCTTTAGGTGCATGTTGAGCAAAAGCATGATATTACATGTATATATATCAATTCTGACCCCATTTACTGTTTTAATGCTGATTTGATGCACAAATAAGTTTATAGCTATAAGTCACAACTGGAATTTACAGTTTAAAAATTATTTAATATGCTTGTTAAATAAAAAAAAAATATACCAGTTAATCTGAATAAAAATACTGAAATTCAGCACTTGGACTATGCCAGAAATTGACTGATTTTTTATTATATTCTATGAATGAAACAAAACTGATCAGCAGTGTCCACTAGGTTTATTTCAATTGCTAAATCAAGCTGTAATTGAGTGTAAATATACAGAAATGATTGATGAATTATAAAGCCCTATTTTAAAGTGACAGCTAGTCCAAATATCCTTAATTATGGTGAATCTCAGTCAATTTTGCCAAAAAAATGCTACAATTAATAGTCACCCCTCCAAGGGCTTTGCAGGTTTATTGCTGCACCTTCAACTGCTTGACACAGTCTCAGGATGACTACATTACATCTGACACTGGCAAAGCTTAAAGATAGCTCACTAGCTAGATAGCATGATCATGAGTTCCACATATCATAAAATGTGTTACAAAATGGTGGATCAAGTTTAAAGTGGATTAAGGGTTTCTTTACATATATTCAATTCAGAAAGTAAACTGCATTCACCCTAGCAGTTGGCGTTTTGGCATATAAATGCAAATTATAGAGAGTGGTGCCACAACGCCTGGCCAAAGAGAAAATTTTGACTTTGCACATTGATCCTGTAGAAGTTCAGGCTTTACGGACTGAGGATATCGGCCTGGATAGCTCAGTGGTTAGAGCACCTGACTAGTAATACAGGGGTCCCTGGTTCGATTTCCACGGTCCAGCCATATGTTTTCTTCATGCATTTCTCCTTTCCTACTACATTTGGTGGCCAGTGTGGGGGGCTTTGTTCAGGTTACAGTGTATGTGTAAATTAGTAATGCAAATTATCGAAGAGAGGAGGGAGCGGTGTCACGTGGATAAGCCTGATAGCTCAGCAGAGAAATTTTCAGCCATATGTTTTCTTTGCACATACAATCCAAATTAATTTTTTTGCAGTAAGTTCTAGACCAACAATGCATTGCTTGTTAAGCAACACTCTCACAAGAATAACAAGAAAAGTTCAATTGATATATTGCAGATAAATAAATAGAAATTAAATATTCTTCATAAAAATTAATTCAGCAATATCATGTTTCGATTTGGAAACACAACTTACATTAAACTTCATGTCATTTGAGAGTACAAACACACCAAATGTTTCATGCAGTTTAAAGAGACAAGTCTAAATACAGTTTATAAACAGTACACTGAAAAGGTATCTGCACTTGCCCTGTCACACCATCAACTTATTATACTGGACATCATTTAAAGGTAAAAACCACATTGGGTGATTTTTATATTTTAATCTAATTTTACCTTAAATATACATTGTAAACGATTAATTCATGGCAATACATAAACCAAAAATGAATACCTCTTTAAGAGTATAATCGCTGAATCTAAATCAAATTCTAAAAAAAAAACAGAAAGAGCAGACGAATTCTAGTAAACCATCGATTTGACTTGAAGAAGTGTGGTTGATTGCGATGTATGGTTTTCACTAGTAAAATATACGTATTACATCCAATATATTCTGCACTGACAGAATGAAAGTAGCTAAACAATTTACCTTTTAGGGCTAAGAGGTGTTCCTTTTCTTTCGTGCCTTCCATGATTGGCTGCGGTGTTGATAACTCGTACAATTTCTCAGTTTGGTAAAGGGTAATTCTAGGGACCCACATCAAAAAAGGAAAGTTTTAAATAGCTCTGATATAATTTTCATTTTACCTGTAAGATAAAAATATTAAAACTATATTTAAATGCATACAGTGAGTAAATTAATATTATAATTTTAAAAAATTGGTACCGAATATTTTATGTTTTAATTACTAAATATTGAAAAACCGGAAATAATTTGGTAAACCGAGTTGAAAACGTGGACCGTGCCGGTGTATTTGTTTATGCAATCATGTCTCGAGGAAACTCGGAGTATGACCTGAGAGATGCTAATCAAGTGAAAGAATATCTCCAGAACGTCCTTATTGAATACCAGTATAGTTGTTTTAAGGAGGAAGATCCAACCGGTATGGTCTTTTCATCAATCATCAGCTTTCATCTACATTTTTCTATCCTACCTTAATCTACATCTGAACTTTTCACTTTACCAACATTTGAATTATTGTAGAATATACAATGAAATACAATGTACAATTGCAGTAGATTGCATTAAAAACTTAAAAACTGCATATAAATAAGTGCTTTAAGTATCAAGCCATTCTGATAGCTAAATAAAACATTATAGATATTTAAACAGAGCTGTCAAGCTATATAACCTAACCAAGGGGTTGTGCTGGACCTATTAAAATATTTGATATTGAAAAGGGGTTAATAAGATGAAGGCAACTGCTTATAATGAGAATCTTTGTCAGTTCTGTAATGGGAGAGGAGAAAAACACTGAGACTTGAGACAATCATAGCAAAATCTAAGACCGTCTAAAGTCCCTGTGTAGAAAAATGGAACAGACGAGACCAGAATTAAAACCCAGGCCCACTGAATCTTTGGTCAGGTGCTCTACCAGTTACCAACTGAGCTACTGGCAATTGAATCTGTCTGACCGCATTCTTTAAAGGTCTTTGGCCATCAAATAAACCTGACCCAGACTCTTCCCTGGAAGTCTTTCATCATTTCCAGGGCATGGCAATCACCAAATGTAACAGCAAATTAAAGTGAAAAATGCAGCAGACTAGACCAGTGCAACCATGACAAAAGTCCAGTGGTTTTAAATAAATATGTTAGAAAATTGTAGTTGAGATTTAAAATATAATTATTTCTTTACACTGTGGGTTTCAATCCTACCATGATATATGAAGACCAGTCCTTCAGATGAGACTGTATAAACTGAAATCTCATGTCACAGTAGGTGCTGGATCCTAGCATCCCTGCCCAATGGCCTTGAGTGTCAGGTGTATATAGGTCTAAAACTTGCATTTGCAGCTCTCTCAATACATGTATGTATGAGTAAAAAAAAACTCTCCAAAGAGATTTTTTATAAAAGAAAGAAACAAACCTGTCAACTGTCATTCATTTATTTCAGAAAAAATTTCAGAAATAAGAATGAGTAACTGTTGTAGTAGAAACTTAAAGTTTTTGAAATATGTTATTGATAAATTGATCCATTCATTGGATTGAGTGTCAAACTTGTGAAAGAGAGTGACATTCTTGAGTACCACCTAAACACTACAGTATACTAATATATTATTAAATTTTATATGTCTGATAATATATAATAGATAGATCTTTATTTTATCTGCTTAAGGTTGCCATCGGCTGGGGTACTTCCATGGTTATGTAGACAAGGATAAAGAAGATGCTAAGGAGAAGGCCAAACAGATATTCAAAATGAACTGCGAAAAATACAAGTTTGGTCAAAGCTGTGATTCTCTGGCTGGTATGATACTGCATGATAAAAAATGTGAGTGTATATTTTGATCAAATGTACAACAAAACTTGCTTAGGTATATTCTTGATACCAATACAATTAAGAGCCTTTAATGTGCTTAGAGATAGTTAAGGTGGGTCCGTACTTTCAAATTTTTCTGTCAAACTGATCATTTTTTAACTTGAATACCTTGAATAACTCATGAACTAACTAATTATATAAAAACACCCATAAAAGACATATATTTGCAGGTTAATTTTCATACAACATGTCTCAGAATACATACCTCTAAAAATTCAACAGCCAAAATTAAACATAAAGAAGTGTGATATCATATTTTATTAAGCTATGCACCAAATCACACTAAGTTTATATTAAAGCTTGTGGAAACAAAAAACATTCATTTGCCAGGAGAGTATTTGAAATTTTTCCTGGAAAACATTAACAAATTGATGTTCAATTTGTCCACATCTTTCAGATTAAAATCTCAAAATATCTTTATTTTTAATAATTCTCAAAATCTAAACTGTTTACATGCCATTTTGTCTTTAAAATTAGTAAGAATATTACTCACCGTCAATAGAAACGCAACACCTTAATTTTAGGGTGAAAATTATATACAGGTTATAACTATGTACCAAAAAAGTTAGGACATCTTTTACTTTGTCAGATCAGTTATTTAATGGTTGAATGAATTTCTTTCCATTACCGGAATTTGCTTTTTAGCCCTTTCAACAGAATTCAAAATTTTCCATTTTTGATAAAATTTTAACAATATTTTGGGTTTCCAAGGTTTTGAAACTGTTAATCATAAGTATTGTACTAAAAGGCCGGGAAAAAATCCTTCTTTCTTTACCAGATGTGATGCCAATATTTCCTCAAAATGACTGATAGCAAGAAGGGGGGATGTTTTAAGAGTTATGTGTTACCTTCTAAAGTTTAATGATAACATTAAAAATGAATATATTTTAATAGGTAAAAAGTAAATTTACAAAAAATCAATGCTCCATTTAAACATTAAATGTTATTTTTAGATCTTAGAAAGAAACAATTACCCAGTAAATCTTAAAACATCCCCCTTTCCGACCATTTAATGAAAACGTGCTAGTCCGCCATATACAACAAATGCAGCCCGATTTCTACCATGCATTAAGTTTATTACTGTCTTAATCTGAGCGAAATTAATATTCTTGGACATTTTTAAATACATAATTTTCAGATATTGCGGTCGAATTTTCTCTAACCTGGCGTAGTGTAGCAACTTTTGGACATCCGGTCAAGAAACTGACATTTATGCTATTGAAACACATGAGCCTGATGAGTTGTAATATAGTGTACATTTGCATCTGCAGCTCTTTTTTCTTTATTTTGAGAATTTCCAGAATTAGCAATGAAAATCAGTCATTTTGAGAAAATATAGCCATCACATCCGGTAAAGAAAGAAGGATTTTTTCACGGCCTTTTAGTACAATACTTATGATTAACAGCTACAAAACCTTGAAAACCGAAAATATTGTTTAAAATTTCATTCAAAATGGAAAATTTTGAATTCTGTTAAAAGGGCTAAAAAGCAACTTCCGGTAATGGAAAGAAATTCATTCAACCGTTAAATAACTGATCTGACAAAGTAAAAGATGTCCTAACTTTTTTGGTACATAGTTATAACCTGTATATAATTTTCACCCTAAAATTAAGGTGATACGTTTCTATTGACGGTGAGTATATATCTAAGGTTAACAAAAACACAAACTTTATTATGATTGACCGGAAAAATTTAACAAAAGAGCCCTTTGAACATGTATACCCCCATTTTTGGAATATCAAGTTTTTTAATTATTTTTTACAAAATTTAAAACGAAAGTGAAATTTTTAAAAATGATATAGGCCTAAATTTAATTCGATAAAAAAGTGATAATAAGAATTCTGTATTGGTGTGTAAAAGTAAATCGGATCCGTGAAAGTATGGACCTTCCTTAACTATTTTCAGGAACTAAATACAGGTGCCTCAGGAATTTTATATGAAGTCTACTGTACACTTCATTTGTCTATGTTTGAGCAAGACTTATGTTCAAGATTCCTATATCAAAGTAGTGAAAAGCAAATTGTTAAATTTGGGTTACTCCCCTCTTGTTTCCTATTGATCTGGGTGCAGTGTCTTGCCTGTCCATCTTTTAACAAAAAAAGCTTTATATTATGAAAACCTAAGTTCTAAGTAATGGCTAAGTGTAAGATTAACTTCAAGGTCTAGAACATGAGATAAAGATCATAGAACATAATTTTGGTAAAGTTTTGGTCACAGGTAATACATTGTTGTGAATACTTACATAAAAAAAATCAATATCCCTGTACAAAAGCTACTGCTAAGATTACTACGGATAGCTTTTTTGAAAGTAGGTCAAACTTGGAGGAAGACAAACCTCAAAAATTGGAATACTTTTGGAAGGGTTTTATCACAGTTTAATGCACATTTAAAGTGTAAAAACATTATCTTTTGAAGTCCAAAATATATTTTGAAAAGTAACATTTTTCTGCTTAGTAGATCAAACTTCAAGGACAAGGTAGGTTAAGGGTAAACATTTATTACACTGTACATGTGTAATAGTACACTGGGGAAAAGCCTCGACACAGGATAACATGCACATACAAAATGTGAAAGCTCTATCTTCTCTTATTCAGAGACATTTTCAAAAGCAGAGCACATTTTATTAAATCCCAAAAGAAAAGGGATGTTTAGAATGAAATATCATGAAACCAGTTCAGATTTGTTTTCTTCTGTAATTTAATTAATGTCATTTGGCTTTTTTTGCAGATTTGACAGAAAAAGCGGACAGAGATGATATCATAAAATATTTCAAATTGGCCTGTGATAATCATTATTATACAGCATGTAAAAATTTGGGCGTTCTGATGCTAGACAAAAATGAAATGTGGAAAGACTATCATGACACAAAGAAAGGGAGAGAACTCCTTCACATGGCATGTGAGAAGAAAAATGTGGACAGCTGTTACATTCTCCAAAGACTCTATAGTAAGAAATCTCCCGAAAAAACATTGGAATATGCATTAAAAGGTTGTGAGTTAGATGATGGAAAATCTTGCGTCACAGCTTATCAGTTATACCTCAAAGGCTTTGGAGTAGAGAGAAACACTGAGTTGGCCAACTTTTATAAAGAGAGAGCCAGTTACATACAGAGACATCATATAGCTACAAAACCAGATGAATCTGTAAGAGTGACTATGTGATGAAGCCTAAAATTTAGAAATCAAATTAAAAAGAAAGAAATCAAGGCATTGTCTTAATTACTTTATAATATGATACATGAGGAAGGCTATAAAAACTAGAACTGTCCAAACGGGACAAAATACCCCCCGCTGGGTTTTTCAGAAGTGCTAAATCATGAATAAATATGGATCTAAGAGAAGAGAGAAATGCTAAAACATTTTTAGTGCAAATGTAATTGCTCATTATATTTTTTATAAATGAAACGAAGGCGCAGCCTAATAAAAAAATAGACTTAATATACGGACCAGACACAAATTATGAACTTTTTCTGTCAGTGACCTTGAACTTGCATAAATGACCTTGGTTCAAAGTCATGACACAACCTCAGGTCATAAGCAATGTTTGTGTGAAGTAGTAGATTCAAGTTTTTCATAATAAAAAAAAGATGGACCGGACACAAATTATAAAATTTTTCTTCCAGTGACCTTTAACTTCCCCAAATGACCTTGACCCAAGGTCATGACACATCCTTAGGTCAGGAGGAATCTTTGTGTGAAATTAGAACCTACCAAGTTTATCCATTAGAAAGATATCAACCAGACACGAATTATGAAATTTTTCTTCCAGTGACCTTGAACTTCCCCAAATGACCTTGGTTCAAGGTCGTGACACACTTCTAGGTCAGGAGGAATCTATGTGTGAAATTAGAACCTTCCAAGATTATTGATAAGAAAGATATGGACCAGACACAAATTATGAAATTTTTCTTCCAGTGACCTTGAACTTCCCCAAATGACCTTGGGTAATGGTCGTGACACACCCTTAGGTCATAAGCAATCTTTGTGTGAAATTAGAACCTACCAAGTTTATCCATAAGAAAGATATGGACCGGATACGAATTATGAATTTTTTCTTCCAGTGACCTTGAAGTTCCCCAAATGACCTTGGGTCAAGGTCATGACACACCCTTAGGTCATGGGCAATCTTTGTGTGGAGTAGTAGATTCTAATGTTCCTCCGAAAGAAAGATATGGACCGGACACGTTTGCACAGACAGACGAACAGCTAGACAGACGGACGAACGGACAGACCCAAATTAATATCCCACACTTTTCAAGCGGGGGACAATAAAAACACTATCAAGCAGCATATTCATTTAGCTCTTCATTGATTTATATTCGGACGAACGAAGTGAGGGGGGAATATAAAAACACATATTTTTGGTGTCAGGCGTTGATTCAGCCCTGCCCCCCTTTCCGATCATAATGGTTTAATGTTAAGTTTGAAATAGTTTCCATTGAAAGCTGAACCTAGTCTTTTTAATTTGTTGCAGCATGGCAAATTCTTCTCAGGTTAATGTTTTCAAATATTTTAATTGATCAGAAAAATTTCCTTCCTTGCAAGAATTTTTTATGCAAGTTTTTAATTTCCATTTAATGTAATGTGAACAGAAGAAACTGCATGCTTATCCTAGACAGTGACGCAGCATCGTTTTTGAAAGGGGGGGGGGGCAGCCAGAGAGAAAAAAAAATTACTTACCTGAAAATAGTTGACAAGCAAGTAAAAAAAAGGGGGGGGGAATTGCCTAAACTTGAAAATCCGGAGGGGGGGACTTTTTTTCAGAACCATTTTTTTTCATACATAATATACATGTACAGTACTACTTTACCCCTATTTCAGTGTACTGTGATAAAAAGTCGGGGTGGGGTGGGGAGATAAATAGAAGTACAAAATTACTCTAAAATTTGCATTTAGTAAGGGTAAGTTTTACATAGTTCTTTGATTTGGAGTATATTGCATGTATTTTTTTCCTTTAATCTATAGATTTGAATTACTATACAAATTTATAACTAAACATGAAACTATATTACGGGCATTATAAGTCATGTGTGCATTAAAGTGACCATTTTCTATTAAAACAAGATGTGTTTGTGAAACACTGATGCCTCCCGTATGGCAGCTTATGGCGAGGGTTGAATTCTCTCAAGTACATGTCAAACTCCAAAGGTCAAGGTCAAAAGCCCAAAGGAAGGTCTTGTTACAAGGAGCACATCCGCGAAACACGAAAGCCCTATTTCTTGCTGTTTAAAAACCATGACAAAGGTCAAAGTTTTTAAATTGTGGGTCAAACTCTTAGGTCAAGGTAAAAAAATAATTATACCAGGTCCTGACACAATGAACATGCGAAAAACGAAAGCCCTAGCTCCAACTGGTCAAAAGTTATGGCCAAAGTTAAAGTGAATTTTTTTTTTTTTGTAAAAGTAGGTCAAACGTCAAGGTCAAATCAAATTTGGTGGAGCCCGTAGAAAGGTCTTGTCACAAGGAATACAACCGTGAAATATGAAAGCCATAGCCTCATCTACTCAATAGTTATGGACTAGGTTAAAGTTGACAACAGACAGAGAGACCAAAAAAAACCCAATATACCCCTGGGATCTTTCGATCCGAGGGCATAATAAATAGTGAAAATAAACATAGAATGTATTAATTAATATGGTGTATCGTAATCTGTTAAAAAGAAGAAGCACATTAATCCTTCGGGATTTTTTCTGTCTTTCTTTTGTTATGAAGAACATGCTAACTAGATAAACAGTTCAATACTGCGCAAACGATAGTGCAGACATATTGAAACAGAATTTCAAAAATTAGAATCAAAATAATTAAGATAGTATGTAAGAATGTCAGTGTAAATTGAATAAAAAAATGATACTGCAGAAAAATTCGTATTATATTTGCTAAAAAAAAAATGTGATTCAAACTATATACGAGGTTTGTCCCAAAATTCCGTAGACTGAGCTCATATTTTTAAAAAAGAATTTAATGTATCTTTATAAAATTTTGCGGGTGCATAAACACATGATAAAGCCTGTTCTTGGCAGATACATTGCGAAATTTTATCATGTTTGCTTGAAAACAATTCGAGTGTTAAGATTTGAAGTGTTACATTTGTAATTATCAATTTCTTGGAGAAAACGTTCCAATTACCAGATTTAAGTTCTTTAATTAATCAAAACGATTATGAATATAAGTTGCACGATGACACTCTTGTGCAGTTCTTAGGCCTGTCTTTTTTTTTTTTAGTTTCATAGGCGTCGGAAGCAAATCGAAATTCCCCCCGGGGGGAAGGGGATTGAAAAGGGGGAGTGCTAAAGCAACAAAGAAAAGGTAAACCCCAATTTTCAATGCCTATATTATGTACGAGCGTATGTATTTGCAAAAAAGTACGGGGCTAAGCAGCCCCCCCCCCCCCCCCCCGGTTCCGACGCCTATGAGTAAAATGTTGAAGATGACATTACTGAGAGCATTTCCGTGAATTTGGAAAATTAAAGAAAAAATCTCAGAGAGGGGGATTGTCCACGCCTTGTGAAAGAGAGCATTACTCAAAGTTACTGAGTTAGGTCAGTTCACTTTGATGCTATAAATAGAATCTATCGATTGACGAACCTCGCTTTTCATTGGGCGCACTTTGATCATTTTATCCGTAGTCACGTGTTCATTTTGTTGGGAATTTTTTGTTGTCATTTCGTTAGAATGTCGCACCGTTGAATGTGCGTGTGAGATGTTTCCGTTGAATCCTTTGTCTTGCTCTAAAGTTGACATGGATTTTTAAATTTTCATCCCAGGTGAGTTGTCTTGAAATATGCATTTTTGTTCCAAGTAAAAGTGCAAGTTTGATGATTTTATTTTGTTCTAAACTTGTAAGACTTGTAAGTAATGTGAACACGTACAGGAGAGGCATGTTTCAATGGTTTTTCCTTGTTTATCAATGTGAACACAGGAGAGTTGGGCAATTGCAATGTTTCAATGATTTTTTCTTGTTTATCAGATGTACGTCCTTGACGATGTTGCCCAGTTGACAGTATCTCTTCTTTCGAGCAGCGGTCTCTAGAGAAATGTGTCTCTGCAGTCCTCAGCAGGTATGATCAACTTTTCAGTAGTTCTATAGTCTATATGGCAGTTTCTCGGAATAGGGAGATAACACAAATTCAGGCGAAAGAATCAATTATAGTCAGAAGTCAGTGTTCAACAATCACGACAATAGATTTGGACCCACATATTCAATTAGTTATATTTCTTTCTCTGGCTTATCCAAAATAGCTTGTTGTAGCTAGAGATGATTCTGAATATAAAGAGTCAGAATCTGACATGAATATGAACAGAATCTGAATTGGAGGGAAATTAATACATTGGAATATGATAACCAATTCTCCCCCTGTGGTTTATATATATTTGAATAATAAAATGCTTTCTAGCTTTGTTTGTTAGTACAGTAATTAATGTTGCAGCTATTGCAGAAAAAATGCTTAACCGGTAAAAGCGGGTTATGTGATTTTTTTCTGCAATTGCTGCAACCCGTACTAATAAACAAAGAAAGCATTTTTAGCTCACCTGAGCCAAAGGGTCAAGTGAGCTTTTCTGATCACAATTTGTCCGTTGTCTGTCGTCGTTGTCGTCGTCGTCGTTGTAAACATTTCACATTTTCGACTTCTTCTCAAGAACCGCTGGGTCAATTTCAACCAAACTTGCCAAAAAGCATCCTTGGGTGAAGGGGATTCAAGTTTGTTCAAATGAAGGGCCACGCCCTCATTCAAGGGGAGATAATGGCTCAAGTGAGCTTTTCTGATCACAATTTGTCTGTTGTCTGTCGTCGTCATTGGCGTCATCATTGTAAACTTTTCACATTTTCAACTTCTCAAGAACCGCTGGGTCAATTTTAACCAAACTTGCCACAAAGCATCCTTGGGTAAAGGGAATTCAAGTTTGTTCAAATGAAGGGCCACACCCTCATTCAAGGGGAGATAATAGGGAATTAATGAAAATTTGGTGGTATCTTTTAAAAATCTTCTTCTCAAGAACCACTGTGCCAGGAAAGATGAAACTTATGGGGAAAGATCCTCAGGTAGTGTAGATTCAAGTTTGTTCAAATCACAACCCCCCGGGGTAGGGCGGGGCCAAAATGGCCGACCAAAGTTTTACATAGAAATATATAGAGAAAGTCTTTAAAAATCTTCTTTTCAAGTACTTCAAAGCATGATTAGTCAGTAATATTTATTACCCCCCCCCCCCCCCCCCCCCCCCCCCCGGTGACCTCAGTAAACTTTCAGTTCTGATCTGATATGATTGTGCTTTTTCCTGGCCAATGTGCTCAGGTGAGCGCTGTGGCCCCTGGACCTTTTGTTTATTTTCTTTCGAAATGAATGGGTACATTGTAGCAGTTCTCTTTCTCAGTCTATATGTCATTTGACTTGTTTGTCTCATCCAAATGATAAAAATCTGAATGTCCTCTATTTTTTCACTTTTGTTGTAGAGCATTTTCTTTATGTCATAATATACATGGACATATTTCCAAAGTCTTTGTCTGAGATAAATTTTCAAATAGTAAAAATACTTTTAATCTACATAAATCTAGTGGTTCATCGACAGGCGCGGTTAAAGAAAATCAAGAACTGCGAGTGGACAAATGGGGAAGGGGTGGGGGGCTAAGCCTTTCTAGCCCCCTCTCCCCACCCAGTTTGGACGCCTATGACCTGACCTTAATTTTATGTGATCAAATTAAAAGTTAAGAATTTTAGAGAAAGTTCATTCCCAAGTAACTGGTGACAAAACTTGAGTTTCTGAAACACGTACTTCAATTCTCAATAAACTTGAAACCAACCCCTTTATGACCAATCCATTTTAGTATCTAGTAATTTAAATCTATTAGACAACATTTTTAGCTCACCTAAGCTGACAGTTCAAATGAGCTTTTCACTTCACCTATTGACTATCCTTCTGTCCAGCTGTCCATCCATGTTTACTTTTCACATTTTCAACTTAAATTCCTCTCAAGAACCACTGGGCCAATTTTATCCCAACTTGGTACAAAAAATCCTTGGGTAAAGAGGAGTATAAATTGTCAAGTCCCCTAATACGAGAAAATAATCAAGTGAAGACAAAAATGGGTAATTAAAAATCTTCTCTAGAACTGGGTCAAAAAACCTGAAACTAATGTGGAAGGATCCTGGGGTTGTGTAAATGCAAAATTGATAAAATTATGACCCCTGGGGTAGGGCTAGGATACAATACGCAATTCATGTATTACATTGAAATATAAAGAAAAAATCTTAACAAATCTTCTTCTCAAGACTCACTGGGCTTGAAAAGCTGAAACTTAATGTGGAATCATCCTGGGGTAGTGTAGATTCTAAATTGTTAAAATAATGTCCCCCGGATAGGGCAGGGTCACAGGCAAATGAAATAAGGCAAATGAATCCAAGGTTTACATTGAAATATATCTTTAAACATTTTTTTCTGAAGAACCAAGGGGCCTGAATAGCTAGGGTTGGGCAAAAATTTCGCTATTTCAGTATATTGCAGTACAATGACAAAAAATATTGTATTGCAATACATTTCTGTAATATTTATAAATCAACAAAATGCTTAGACAAAGGAATTTTATCCATATATATAAAAAATAAATTTTTTTATGACTTATGAATTACCGGTAAGCCAAATAGACAGAAGCTGTGTTATGGGTGTATTTCAGAGCATATTAACTTAATAAATCCACAGTTTTTTTTCTTTTGGTTACTTATCATAGTTCTGTACACTCTGTATGTAAACCAAAGTTAATATAATAAGAAAATGCTTGCCATTTTGTTTTCATTGAAAAAATTGCAATACATTTCTCAATTAATACAGTAATAGATGTTGCAATATATTGCTATACAAAATCTATGGCCAATACCCAGCCCTATGAAAAGCTGATACTTATGTGGAAGCATCCCGAGGTAATGTAGATTCTAATTTGTTAAAATCATGACCCCCCGGGAATAGGGCAGGTCCACAATAGGGAATCCATGTTTTACATTGAATTATATAGGAAAAGTCTTTAAAGTCGATCTCTTTCTCAAGAACCACTGGACCAGATAAGCTGAAAGTTCTGTGGAAGCATCCTGGGCTAGTGTAAATTCTGAGAGTTGTTAAAATCTTGACCCTTATGGGGAAGGCAGGGTAACAATAGGGAATGCAAGTTTTATATTGAAATACATGTACAGTAAAACTTGTTTAGTATGAACATGGATATAGCGAATTCATGGATATAACGAAGTTTTTCTGGGTCCCCGGCAAAATTCTTAATAAATCTTTGTAAAATTTTACTGTTAAAATGAACTCTGATACAGCGAATTTACGGATATAGCGAACTGATTTTGAGTCCCAATGAGGTTAAATATAATACAATTACATCTTTTATAACGAACTTTCAAAAATTATAATAAAATTGATAAACTAAACTGACTTTATTTCCTTTTAGCATTTGTATATAAAATTCAATTCAGTATAAAAGTTAAGTTATTGAAGATATGTTTTGTAATATTTGCTTCCCTAACATATTTGGTAGATACTTGAAGGAAAACATGCATATTGCGAATTCGCTATAATGTTTATATGAATTCGTTATACGGATATAACGAATTACGGATATAGCGAATTAAATTCACAGGTCCCAAGGACTTCGCTATAACCGAGTTTTACTGTATATAGGAAAGTCTTCTCAAGACCAACTGGACCAGAAAAGCTGGAGCTTATGTTGAAGCATGTTGAAGCATCCTGGGGTAGAGTAGATTCTAAATTGTTAAAATCTTGAACCCTGGGGGTAGGGCTGGAGTACAATAGGGAATTGAGATTTTACATTGAAATATATAGGAAAAATCTTCTCAAGAACCACTGGGCCAGAAAAGCTGAAGCTTAAGTGGAAGCATCCTTGGTTAGAGTAGATTCTAAATTGTTAAAATCCCTGGGTGTAGGATGGGGCTACAATAGGGAATATAAGTTTTACATTGAAATATATAGGAAAAGACTTCTCAAGAAGAACTAGGCAAGAAAAGCTGAAGTATATGACATTGTGGAAGCATCCTTATGTAGCTTAGTAAATTCTATAAATTGTTAAAATCATGATTCCTAGGAGAAGAGCGGATATTACAGGGGGGGGGGGGGGATCTGGTAAAGAACAGCATGGCCAAGATTACTTAGCTGAGCGATGTGGCCCATGGGCCTCTAGTTTAAGATTTACAATTTATTTCAGATTAAAAGGTATATATAAGGAATTACTGCCTAGTTTGTTTGGTATGCTAGGGACATCAACAATATTGTATACAGGGAAATTTTCACACTCTCTTAATTTTCGCCCCTTTCATCTTAACCTCAGTTGGGCGAATTTAAATAAAGTCTGGGCAAATTTAAAATGGAACAAAATAACAAGAGGCAAAAATGACCCTGTATACAGTAGTTGCATGGAAACATGGGATAAGTTGCATAATGGTCTTCACCAATTATGCAACTCATCCCATGTTTCCAACTATTGTTGATGCCCTGGCTTACCCAACAAACTAGACAGTGATTCCTTAAATGTATTCCTTTATAAAAGTGATTTTTAGTGTGTGACTTTTCTTCTGAAGAAACGTACCATATTCCATATTGAAAGGCAGTGATTGGATTGGAACAGCATGCCATCAATGCTTGAATGGAGGTATTTCGACGTTGTCAAGGAAAAGCAGAGGTGAGATAGTTTCATTATTTTGGCACTCCTACTAAGTACTAACATTTCCCTCCCCTCCCCCACTCTCTCTCATCACATTTTTTGTAGTGGTTCTTTCAATTTGGTTTTTGTTGTGTTTTTGTTTTTTTTGTCTAATTTCCTCTGTTCTCTCTTTGCAGGGACTTGAAGGTGTCTGGCACTTCATCGTTGGAGATGGTGGAATAAGGATTTGGAGGTAGCTGGCTCTTCATCATTGGTGGATTTAGAGGAGGCTGAGAATATTGGATTGGAACAGCATGCCAACAATGCTGGAATGGAGGTATTTCAACTTTGTCAAGGAAAAGCAGAGGTGAGATTATTTCATTATTATTTTGGCACTCCTACTAAGTACTAACATTTCCCTCCCCTCCCCCACTCTCATCACATTTTTTGTACTGGTTCTATCAATTTGTATTTTGTTCAGTTGTTTTGTGTCTTTGTTTAAACTTCTCTGTTCTCTCTTTGCCAGGACTTCATCGTTGGAGATGGTGGAATAAGGATTTGGAGGCAACTGTTTATTCATTCTTGGAGGATTTAGAGGAGGCTGGGCATATTGGCTTGGAACAGCACGCCAACAGCGCTGGAATGGAGGTATTTCGACGTTGTCAAGGAAAAGCAGAGGTGAGATTGTTTCATTATTTTGGCACTCCTACTAAGTACTAACATTTCTATCCCCTCCCCCACTCTCTCTCATCATATTTATTGTTTTTTGTTCTGTTCTTTTTTCTTTGTCTAATCTTCTCTGTTCTCTCTTTGCCGGGATGTCATCATTGGAGTTGGTGCACATGGAGGCTGCTGGCTCTTCATCGCTTGAGGAGGCTGGGAGTATTGGATTGGAACAGCATGCCAACAATGCTGGAACAGAGGTATTGCTTAGTTGTTATGGAAAAGCAGAGGTGAGTTGGTTTCATTATCATTTTTGGGCTCTTACTAATTAGTACTAACATTTCCCTCCCCTCCCCCACTCTCAACACATTTTTTGTAGTAGTTCTTTCCATTTGTTTTTTGTTCTGTTGTTTTTTCTTTGTCTAATCTTCTCTGTTCTCTCTTTGCCGGGATGTCATCGTTGGAGATGATGCACTTGGAGGCTACTGGCTCTTTATCATTGGAGGAGGCTGGGCATACTGGATTGGAACAGCATGCCAACAATGCTCGAATGGAGGCATTGCTTAGTTGTTAAGGAAAAGCAGAGGTGAGTTGGTTTCATTATCATTTTTGCACTCTTACTAATTAGTACTAACATTTCCCTCCCCTCCCCCACTCTCAACACATTTTTTGTAGTAGTTCGTTCCTTTTCTTTTTGTTCTGTTGTTTTTCCTTTGTCTAATCTTCTCTGTTCTCTCGTTTGCCGGGATGTCATTGTTAGCATTGGTGCACTGTGAAGTTGGAGGTGGCTGCCTCTTCATCATTGGAGGAGGAGGCTGGGCATATTGGATCTGAACAGCATGCCAACAACGCTGGAGTGGAGGTATTGCTTAGTTGTTAAGGAAAAGCAGAGGTGAGTTGGTTTCATTATCATTTTTGCACTCTTACTAATTACTTCTAACATTTCCCTCCCTTCCCCCACTCTCAACACATTTTTTGTAGTAGTTCCTTCTTGTTGTTTTTTTGTTCTGTTGTTTTTTTCTTTGTCTAATCTTCTCTGTTCTCTCTTTGCCGGGATGTCTTCATTAGAGATGAGGCTGCTGGCTCTTCATCATTGCAGGACTTGGAAGAGGTTGGGCATATTGGATTGGAACAGCATGCCAACAACGCTGGAATGGAGGTATTGCTTAGTTGTTAAGGAAAAGCAGAGGTGAGTTGGTTTCATTATCATTTTTGCACTCTTACTAATTAGTACTAACATTTCCCTCCCCTCCCCCTCTCAACACTTTTTTTGTAGTAGTTCTTTCCATTTGTTTTTTGTTCTGTTGTTTTTTCTTTGTCTAATCTTCTCTGTTCTCTCTTTGCCGGGATGTCATCGTTGGAGATGGTGCACTTGGAGGCTGCTGGCTCTTCATCGTTGGAGGAGGAGGCTGGGCATATTGGATTGGAACAGCATGCCAACAATGCTCGAATGGAGGCATTGCTTAGTTGTTAAGGAAAAGCAGAGGTGAGTTGGTTTCATTATCATTTTTGCACTCTTACTAATTAGTACTAACATTTCCCTCCCCTCCCCCACTCTCAACACATTTTTTGTAGTAGTTCGTTCCTTTTCTTTTTGTTCTGTTGTTTTCCTTTGTCTAATCTTCTCTGTTCTCTCTTTGCCGGGATGTCATTGTTAGCATTGGTGCACTGTGAAGTTGGAGGTGGCTGCCTCTTCATCATTGGAGGAGGAGGCTGGGCATATTGGATCTGAACAGCATGCCAACAACGCTGGAGTGGAGGTATTGCTTAGTTGTTAAGGAAAAGCAGAGGTGAGTTGGTTTCATTATCATTTTTGCACTCTTACTAATTACTACTAACATTTCCCTCCCTTCCCCCACTCTCAACACATTTTTTGTAGTAGTTCCTTCTTGTTGTTTTTTTGTTCTGTTGTTTTTTTCTTTGTCTAATCTTCTCTGTTCTCTCTTTGCCGGGATGTCATCATTAGATATGAGGCTGCTGGCTCTTCATCATTGCAGGACTTGGAAGAGGTTGGGCATATTGGATTGGAACAGCATGCCAACAACGCTGGAATGGAGGTATTGCTTAGTTGTTAAGGAAAAGCAGAGGTGAGTTGGTTTCATTATCATTTTTGCACTCTTACTAATTAGTACTAACATTTCCTTCCCCTCCCCCACTCTCAACACATTTTTTGTAGTAGTTCTTTCCTTTTGTTTTTTTTGTTCTGTTGTTTTCTCTTTGTCTAATCTTCTCTGTTCTCTCTTTGCCGGGATGTCATTATTGGAGATGGTGCACATGGAGGCTGCTGGCTCTTCATCGTTGGAGGAGGCTGGGAATATGGATTGGAACAGCATGCCAACAACGCTGGAACAGAGGTATTGCTTAGTTGTTAAGAAAAAGCAGAGGTGAGTTGGTTTCGTTATCATTTTTGGGCTCTTACAAATTAGTACTAACATTTCCCTCCCCTCCCCCTCTCAACACATTTTTTGTAGTAGTTCGTTCCTTTTCTTTTTGTTCTGTTGTTTTTCCTTTGTCTAATCTTCTCTATCTCTTTGCCGGGATGTCATCGTTGGAATTGGTGCACTGTGAAGTTTGAGGTGGCTGCCTCTTCATCATTGGAGGAGGAGGCTGGGCATATTGGATCGGAACAGCATGCCAACAACGCTGGAACAGAGGTATTGCTTAGTTGTTAAGGAAAAGCAGAGGTGAGTTGGTTTCATTATCATTTTTGCACTCTTACTAATTAGTACTAACTTTTCCCTCCCCTCTCCCACTCTCAACACATATTTTGTAGTAGTTCCTTCTTTTTGTTTTTTGTTCTGTTGTTTTTTTCTTTGTCTAATCTTCTCTGTTCTCTCTTTGCCGGGATGTCATCGTTGGAGATGGTGCACTTGGAGGCTGCTGGCTCTTCATCGTTGGAGGAGGCTGGGAATATTGGATTGGAACAGCATGCCAACAACGCTGGAACAGAGGTATTGCTTAGTTGTTATGGAAAAGCAGAGGTGAGTTGGTTTCATTATCATTTTTGCACTCTTACTAATTAGTACTAACATTTCCCTCCCCTCCCCCACTCTCAACACATTTTTTGTAGTAGTTCTTTCCTTTTGTTTTTTGTTCTGTTGTTTTTCCTTTGTCTAATCTTCTCTATCTCTTTGCCGGGATGTCATCGTTGGAATTGGTGCACTGTGAAGTTTGAGGTGGCTGCCTCTTCATCATTGGAGGAGGAGGCTGGGCATATTGGATCGGAACAGCATGCCAACAACGCTGGAACAGAGGTATTGCTTAGTTGTTAAGGAAAAGCAGAGGTGAGTTGGTTTCATTATCATTTTTGCACTCTTATTAATTACTACTAACTTTTCCCTCCCTTCCCCCACTCTCAACACATTTTTTGTAGTAGTTCCTTCTTTTTGTTTTTTGTTCTGTTGTTTTTTCTTTGTCTAAACTTCTCTGTTCTCTCTTTGCTGGGATGTCATCTTTAGAGATGGTGCACTTGGAGGCTGCTGGCTCTTCATCATTGCAGGACTTGGAAGAGGCATGGCATATTGGATTGGAACAGCATGCCAACAACGCTGGAATGGAGGTATTGCTTGGTTGTTATGGAAAAGCAGAGGTGAGTTGGTTTCATTATCATTTTTGCACTCTTACTAATTAGTACTAACTTTTCCCTCCCCTCCCCCACTCTCAACACATATTTTGTAGTAGTTCCTTCTTTTTGTTTTTGTTCTGTTGTTTTTTTCTTTGTCTAATCTTCTCTGTTCTCTCTTTGCTGGGATGTCATCATTGGAGATGGTGCACTTGGAGGCTGCTGGCTCTTCATCGTTGGAGGAGGCTGGGCATATTGGATTGGAACAGCATGCCAACAACGCTGGAACAGAGGTATTGCTTAGTTGTTAAGGAAAAGCAGAGGTGAGTTGGTTTCATTATCATTTTTGCACTCTTACTAATTAGTACTAACATTTCCCTCCCCTCCCCCACTCTCAACACATTTTTTGTAGTAGTTCTTTCCTTTTGTTTTTTGTTCTGTTGTTTTTCCTTTGTCTAATCTTCTCTATTCTCTCTTTGCCGGATGTCATCGTTGGAGATGGTGCACATGGAGGCTGCTGGCTCTTCATCGTTGGAGGAGCCTGGGAATATTGGATTGGAACAGCATGCCAACAACGCTGGAACAGAGGTATTGCTTAGTTGTTATGAAAAAGCAGAGGTGAAATGGTTTCATTATCATTTTTGCACTCTTACTAATTAATACTAATATTTCTCTCCCCTTCCCTTCTCAACACATATTTTGTAGTAGTAGTTCTTTCCTTTTGTTTTTTTTTGTTCTGTTGTTTTTTCTTTGTCTAATCTTCTCTGTTCTCTCTTTGCCGGGATGTCATCGTTGGAGATGGTGCACTTGGAGGGGGATGGTTTTTCATCATTAGAAGACTAGGAGGAGGCTTGGCATATTGGATTGGAACAGCATGCCAACAACGCTGGAGTGGAGGTTTTTTTGTTTTTCTTTGATGTTAGGTCTCTTTGTTATTTTAGTTCTTACTTTTTGGTTTATATTTTGTTGCCTTTGTTTGTACATTAGGTTTTTATTATAATTGTTATTGTTTGTTGAGTTGTTTTTATAGTTTTTTGTTTGTGAGGGTTGTAAAAGTTGTTAATTTTCATGTTTTATTTCTTAATTGTTACATTATGTTTTTAATGTTTTTATTAGTTGACATTGTTATGAGTTTCAGTTATTTGTTATTGAGGCAGTCATGAGTTTTACTTGTTAGGAGCTTAAGTTATTTGCTGTTGTTTGTGATTTTTTATTATTTGTTATTGTTATGAGTGTTAGTAAGTTGTTATTGTTATGAGCTTTAATTAGTTGTTATGAGTTAAGTTATTTGTTATAGTTATGTGTTTTAGTTATTTGCTTTAGTTGAGATTTTTAATTAATCGTTATGATAGTTATGATTTTTTTTTACTTATTATTGTTGTGATTTTTATTTGTTATTGCATTTATTGTTCCTAAGAATATACAAATGTTCATTGTTGCATTGTGCATTAGCATCAACATTAGACATGTTGGATAAGGAGGAAACAGTGTGTTTCACCCAATGCACCTGTCTTATTGAGGGCCTTATTACAGTAAAACTCGGTTATAATGAAGTCACTGGGACCTATGACATTACTTCGCTATATCCATAATTTGTTATATTCGTGTAATGATTTTAGTAAAATTTATTTAGCTAGGGATTGAAGATAATTTCACTATTATCTGTGAATTCACAATATCTGTGTTTGTACCAAACGAGTTTTACTCAGTATCTATTATTTCAGCTCTATTTTAAAATTTTGTTAGTATTTTATAGTTGGACATCTCACTAAAGAAGAAGAGAAATAAGCCAAATTCTAAACCATCATCGATAAGGTAAGATAGAAAATATTGAATTGACAATAATTGAAAAATACAGTAAAACTTGGTTAAAACGAAGTCACGGGGACCTATAAAATTACTTCACTATATCCATAATTCGTTATATCCGTATAAGGAATTCGTTAAATTTATTAAGCCCTGAGATCCAAGATAATTTCGCTATAACCATGAATTGGCAATATCCTTGTTCGTACTAAACAAGTTTTGCTGTATATAGAAAAATGAAATGAAGTATTATTGTTAGATTATAGATTTATAATGTTCCATTTCAAATCAATAATATATGCAGCCAAACTTCATGGTAATCATCTTTATACAGCAGAGATCTTTCTTAGGTGGTCATTTTATTTTTTTCAATGAAATATCCTATAAAACTTTATTATAAGTGGTCACCTTTATTATGCATTCATTTTAAACAAATCAAAGACCAAAAATTTAGGAACAATAAAAATGTAAATCTAAGAAATTAAGGAAATGAAATCTGACTAGGGTATTTTAGTGTAAAATGCATGCAGTGAAATAAAGCTGTTGATATTTTTAGCACATGCACCCAACTGGCCTTGGTGGAAACAGTAGATGCACTCCACTTGACTTGGTGGAAACAGCAGATGCGCCCAACAGGCCTTTGTGGAAACAGCAGATACACTCCACTGGGCTTGGTGGAAACAGCAGATGCACTCCACTGGACATGGTGGAAACAGCAGATGTATCCAACTGGACATGGTGGAAACAGCAGATGCACTCCACTTGACTTGGTGGAAACAGCAGATGTATCCAAAAGGACTTGTTGGATACAGAAGATGCACTCCACTGGACTTGGTGGAAACAGCAGATGTACCCTACTGGCAATGGTGGAGACAGCAAATGGACCCAACAGGACAGGACATGGTGGAAACAGCAGATGTACCCTACTGGCAATGGTGGAGACAGCAAATGGACCCAACAGGACATGGTGGAAACAGTAGATGTACCCTACTGGCAATGGTGGAGACAGCAAATGGACCCAACAGGACATGGTGGAAACAGTAGATGCACTCCACTGGACTTGGTGGAAACAGAAGATGCACCCAACTGGACTTGGTGGATACAGAAGATGGACCCAACAGGACATGGTGGATACAACTGGAGGAGACTTGCCTGATGATGTTGACCTTCCAAACAAGACATATCAAACGAGATAATGACACTGATCAGGTACATGTGTATGAGATAATCAAAAATATTATACTTTCATGTAAATTAGTTGAATCTGATTGGTGGAGAAACATCTGTTAAAAAACACTATTACCCGCTGAATAATGAAGCCATGTCCTCAAGCATAGCAACAGTCAACATTGCGTGACGACGGGTGCTATTCCCAAAAATAGTGACTGCACAGAAATTATATGTGCACGGTTCATTGAGAACTGTGGTATTTGTGAACACGGCTCACAAATACATATGTAATTGTATAAAGCATTCAGTATAATATACACTCAACTGCATGCAATATTTATATATTAAAGATCATTTAATTAACCATGTCAAATTTACTAGATTACTTTTTATTTTTATCCTGACTTATTTTTAGCTCTACGGGTCAGAGACAAGAAAGCTTGTGATCGTAAACAAGGGCATGACATGGTGGAAACAGCTGGAGGAGACAGGGCCATTGGATGCTAATCTTCCAAGATGTGGAAACAGCAGATGTCCTCAACAAGACGTGTAACAGCAGATGCACCCAACTGGACATGGATAGAAACAACTTGATGATGCATAGACAGTACTTGCTGATCTTCCAGGATGTGGAAACAGCAGATGTCCTCAACAAGACATGTGTAACAGCAGATGCACCCAACTGGACATGGATAGAAACAACTTGATGATGCATAGCCAGTACTTGCTGATCTTCCAAGATGTGGAAACAGCAAATGCACCCAACAGTACATGGTGAAAACAGTAGATGAACCCAAAAGGACTTGATAGAAAAAACTGGATGATGAATAGCCAAAGGATGCTGATCTGACATTTATCAGGTATGTCACATTAGCATATTCCAAGATCATTTAATTAATAAAGTCAAATTAACTAGTTGGCTAAAATTTTAGTTGGTCTTCTATCTTAAAGTCAGCAATAGCTGAATTTTGTTATGGTGTTTATAGCTAGATAAACCAACTCTTAACAACAATATTGAATTTTTGCTTAATAATTTAACATATGTTAAACCACTGTTGAGACAATTCACAACAATTGTCAAAAAAAGTTAAATGAGGATTTTCCTTAAAAACTTCAGTGATGTATTTTCTCCAATTATTTTCTTCTGATTTTTACTGCAGCTGCAGCCAACAGAACCTTTTGGAAACAACTGGAATAGACAAGCTTGATGAACCTCTTTTAAGATGGGAAAACAATAATTTTCCAATATGTGAAAACACCAGCTACACCCAAAAGGAATTGGTGGAAAGATGGGAAAGCAACAAATACTTCTAAAAAGACTTAGTGAAATAAATCTTGAGGAGGCAAGGCCATTATTAATATTGCGGCAAACTTGATGGACAATGATAATCCAATATGTGAAAACACCAGCTACACCCAAAAGGAATTGGTGGAAACAATAAACACAGACAAGCTTGATGGACAATGATCTTCAAAATGTAGATGTTCCCAACAAGACTTGGTGGAAACACCTGGAGGACAATTTATGCCTGACGGATGTTGACTTTTTCACCAAGACATACCACAGTGAATTGCTGATACTGATCAGGTATATGACATTATCATCATTATTCCAAGTCATCTTATTTTTTATATTAAGCAAGGTCAAGGTAAATACTCAATTCACATATTGAATACGATTTTTTTAATATCTGATTCTATGGGTATTCTGCCCACCTTTTCCCCCATCTTCTTTCACATTTTGTGTTGTTGATGCATGGTACAGTGGTATTTAAGAGAATCTGCTATAGAGTAGCATAGTATAAAGAAGTCGATCCTACCGTTGTGGGTTCGAATCCCACTGTGGGACAAGAACACCCCTACTAATGTGTTCGGAACAAGAACACCCCTACTAATGTGTTCGGAACCTTTTATTTTTTGGTGTTCTGCAAATTATAAAACCTGATGAGTTCAGAGTAGCTCTGACAATGGTTCTGGTGAGATTCAGCGAGACTTCAGCGAGATAGGGTAAATTATTCACGGAAGTGTGGCTAGGAAGTGACTAGCACGTGGAGACATGGTAAACAGAAAAGTTATGTTGCGTTTTAGTTTATACCACCCTATAATATCATTCTGTAGAAACGTACTTCAATCGATCTTTTTGAATTCATTCAAGTTTAAATTATACGTATTCTCTATGATTTTCTGCTGCCATGAATTAAAATTTCTTTTTGGACAAATATTTTGCATGGGAACCGGGACTATATTTTTTGGCATCAGATTAGCAAATGGGGCACAAATGTGACTTTAACTGACAAGTCAGATGAATGAGAATTGCATTATGGGTTACTATACGAATACTACAGGAATTTTACGCTTGATAAATTCCTTTATTGTACTACGTAAGGTGGATTCCCTGGCCAACACACGTTTCACGAGTGTAGTTATGTAAAAAATGTTTTGTCTATTTAAGCATACAAGGAGCTGCTCGTTTTTCTTACCCTTGAAGTGCTGGCGTTCTGAACTTGACACTAACTACGTAACATACATTTTATTAAACCTATTTTTCTCTAGTTAACAACAAATTAAAAACGCCCGTGATATTTTTCATAGTTTCTAATGTTTGCATTTTATTCATAAGAAATTTTTTTTTTAATTTTGCACTCCATTGACATAATCTTAGAATAACCTGAACCACGTGTTCGAAGTAACATGTAAACATGTATTTGGCGTAAATGTATTCAATCAACAACTGGTCTGCAGTTGCTCGTAGTAAGATCCTCTGTGCACTTTAATAGCAATAGCCATATAAGGCACACAAAGGTTTGTGAGTGTAGATGATATTACACATTTTTTTTACCAGGTACTGTAAATCACTTTTTATTCGCGAGAGCTTTATTTTCGCATAATTACGCGAGACAGTGTGCGCGCGAAAATTTAATTCTCGCGTATTATAGTGTTCCTTAAGATTATATAGAGCAATAACCACAATTCGTGAAAATTTTGTCTCGCTAATCAATAGTCAATGACTATCTCACGAAAATAAGGTGTCGTGAAAATTAAGTGATCTACAGTATCGGTCGCTAGTGAGCTGTAATTTTTGCAGTAAACTATGATAAGATGTATTAATTGTTATTTACCCCCACCCTCCCACTCCCTATAAGCCACACATTTCTGTTGAAAATCATGAAAGTCTTTCAGGAAGGTGTGGAAACACAGTTTTCACAGGACATGTTTTCAGAAGAAACAGACTATAGCAATTTCCTGTTTACTGCCAATTTTATTCATAAAACAGGTTCTACCCTATAACCTTTGAATAGGTAAACCTAAACCACGTGTATTGAATTTATATCACAATAAAATTAGAAGGGAAGAAGAAGACCAGTCTTTTACTGAGATCATATAAACTGTGGTGCCATGTTGCAGTAGGTGCAAAAAAAAAAAATCCCTCACTGCTCTATAGCCTTAATACCAAGTATAGGTCTACATTTGTAGCCCTCCCCTGAAAAATGTTGCATTGCTATATGAGTGAAAATTTCTCGAGAGGGGCTGTCTGCTCGCAAAAAAATTATTCTTGTGTATATTTGCATTATTAATGTTTATATACAACAAAAACAACAGCTAGCAAAAATGTTGTTTCGCTAATTAATGCCAAATAGCTAAGTCACTAAACTAAGATGCTGTGAAAATATGGTGATCTACAGTACTGTATTGATTTCTGCTTTTTCCTAGCCTTAGAGCTCAGGTGAGCAATTGTGGCATATAGGTCTCTTCTTAATTTATTTTATTCAAACCTGACAATTACCTCTTGCCTTGTTCATTTACAGAGAATCAAAGGAACTTTTAGAAGGAACATCCTTGAGATCATGTGTGTGGATGAAGAGGCAGGAATTAATTAATGATTAATCCAAACCTTTAAAGCACTGATGTAAATCCATTTAAGTAACAATGTTTTTTTCAACGACTATTTTAAAAACATAAATTTTTGTAAAAGGTGTCCGAATTATGTCAGGGTATGGGGTCACCCATTCGGACACGTGGGTTCTCTACGGGTACTCCGTCTTCCTCCCACACTGACCCCCTGCTTTTCTTTTTTTTCTTGACTTAGCTATCCATATTGTTAAGATGAAGTAGTTGAAGGCTAGTTGTAAGTAGGCTTTATCGATACCCTGGGGCATTACTGGCTGGAACTTAAGTTCCTTCGCCGCCACAGTTGCCAGGCTGGCTCGGGGAGGAGAAGCTGAAAGGGACTAGTTGGAGGCTGCTTTGTCTCTATTTATCTTTTTATTATAATATGCCAATGAGAGAATAGTTAGTTATTGGAATTGTTTAGATAAAGTTAAGTTAATTATGTTTCAGATATATAATTGTTAAATATGACATATTCCTAGAACGATTACATGTAAATTCTGTCCTACAGGTATTGTAGCAGTAATAATTTGTATAGTCAACTCTTGGTTAAAACAGCTTATTGTGAAATTGAATGCATAATATACTGATGTGACTACAAATTCAGTTGTATACAGTGAAAGAAATGGATATAAAATTGTATATTGCATTTGAAAATGTAAAATAGTGAGTTGCCTCTAAAAATGTTAAATTGTGATTTGTGAATGTTAATTAAATCATGGTTTGGAAATGTTAAATTGTGATTTTTTAATGCAGTTGTGAATTGTTGATGTGGAATTGTGAGTTGTTAATGTAAAAATTGTGAATTGCAATTGTGAAATTATTTAATCTCATTGGCAAGTTTTGTGCAAAAAAAAAAAAAGCAAAACAAAAAAAAAAAAAAAGGAAAAAAAAAACAAGCAAAACAAAAAAAAAAAGAAAACAAAACAAAAAAAAAAGAAGAACAAAAAAAAAGAAAAAAGAAGAACAAAAAAAAATAAAGATGAAATAAAAAGAAAGAAAAACAAAACCAAAAAAAAAAAAGATAGAGGAAAAAACTGAAAAAAAGGCACAAAACTTTTAATGCTGCCTGCCTGAATTAACATATTTGCATGTTATTTTAAGCAGAAGGTTCCAAGCCCTTAAAAGCAGAGGAGAAGTTTTGGTGTTTTAAAAATAAGTACATTGATTTACTGAATGTTTTTAAAAAAAATGAGTGCCAATTTAATAAAGACAAAGCTGATCAAACTTTTTAAAAATCGATTATCAAATAATTTCTAGCACTGGTATCTTCTATAATCTTGCAGTGTTTTGCTGAAATGATCAGTGCAAAATCATTACATGTATTTCCATTTCCTCTTTAAATGAATATTAACACTTTAAACAGTTGATGCCTACAAGTTAAAAAAAAATTGATTCTCATATTTAAACTAGTTTTAAGTTTTCTTTTCCACAGTATAATTTTAAAATGGAGAAATGGATTTGGAGTTCATATATTCTGTACATAATACATGTATCATAACTTATAATTTTATGTTACTATATATAGCATTTCCCATAAAATATAAGCTACCTGTTTCATGACCCATTTGATCAATACAGCCTTGCATTTTCAGAAAGTACTGTAAACTTTATCCCTAATGCTGAAGAAAAGTAGATTTTTTTGTGTATTAAAGAAATATTAAATCTAATTAATCCAAAACATTCAGCATAGGGGCATCAGTGGTTGACAAACACTTCTTGTTTCATTTTGCTTATACTAAAATGAACATAAGACAGCAGACATCCATGCCCATCTCTAAAATGTAGTTTTAGATTTTCTATGAGTATAGATATCTGAATTCCATGTACAGCATTCATCCCCGTATTTTGAGTTTTGACCAAGCCAGTACTCCAGGCTATGGAACACCATGGCTACCTTAAAGTATGGTACATCATATTAGTTACATGATGTGTTCAAAATCTTCCTCTCCTCCTCTGGGTGTTGACAAACAAACCAATTTAAGTGCATAGTTACAATATAAGCAAGGATGCTTCTCCCAAAATTGTGAATTTCATTTCTAGTAAAATAGATTATATATTTTTTTGAAAATCCTTCTCTTTGTCTCTTTTTAGGTCACCTGTGCTCAGGTGACCTATTGCTATCCGTTTTCGTCGTCCATCATGTGTTAACATTTGAACATTTTCAGCTTTCTTCTCTGCAACCACTGAACCAATTTCAACCAAAGAACTTTATTCGGTAATAACCAATATTTGCCCCCCAAATCAAACTTTGATGGAGATATTATTAAGTTCTTAAACAGGGGAGTATATGCTGACTTCAAAGCACTGAATATTTTCATAAGTAATGACGCCATATGTACGTAATGACGTCACAAACATGACGTAAATTTCAGTTTTTTATGAATTTTACAGAAAAATATACATATTTCGTCGATATTTTGAGTAAAAGTCACCGAGCGCATGTGTGTTCAGGATCAATATTTTGATATAATGTGAAGAATGATAATATCAATGTAATATGTCAATATTGTTCCTGAACACACATGCGCTCTATAAATTTTAAAGCTAAAATTGTTGAAATTTTGTCCATTTTGTCCTCTTTCTGAAAAAGGATATAAATTCGGACTAGTTTGTGACGTCATAAAAACAAAAATTGTGAATACACTGCTTTGACACTATAATATTTTCTGTTAATTTATATTTCTCATACAATTTATTGAATTCAGCACATTTCAGGAAGTTTTCAAAATTTGACTTTTGTGGGGGCATATATATGTAATATACCGCATATAGTTCTTTGTCACAAAGCATCTATGGGTGAAGGGCAACAAAAATTGTGAATTTCATGATCCCTGCCCCCCTGGGGCCTGAGGGGTGGGGCCAAAACCACTAAAATTAATGCAATCTTTAAAAATCGTCTTCTTCACTCCTGGACATCAAGCATTCAAACTGTTTGTATGATTGTAATCAGCATTAAGTCCTCTACCTAAATTGTGAAGTTCGTGGCCCTGGGGTCAGGGGTTCTAGTGCTAGGGCGGGGCTAAATAATTATATAGTGAAAATGCATTATTTCTTTGAAAATCTTCTTCTCTGCGCCTGGGTTTTAAATAAACCAACTAAGTACATAGTTATGATGAGCAAGAGTGCCTCTACCAAAATTGTGAATTTTATGGCCCCAGGGTCAGGGGTTCTGGTGTTAGGGTGTGGCTCTATTGATTATATATAGTGAAAAATACATGATTTCTTTGAAAATCTTCTTCTCTGTTCCTAGGTATTAAATAAATTAACTAAGTGCATTGTTATGATGAGCAAGAGTGACTCAACCAAAATTGTGAATTTTATGGCCCCAGGGTCAAGGATTCTAGTGGGGGGCTCTATTGATTATATAGTGAAAATACATGAATTCTTTGAAAATCTTCTTCTCTGCTCCTAGGTATTAAATAAACTAAATAAGTGCATAGTTATGATGAGCAAGAGTGCCTCAACCAAAATTGTGAATTTTATGGTCCCAGGGTCAGGGGTTCTGGTGTTAGGGCAGGGCTCGTTTGATTATATATTGAAAATACATGAATTCTTTGAAAACCTTCTTCTCTGCTCCTAGGAATTAATTATACTAAGTACATAGTTATGATGAGCAAGAATGCCTTTTCTAAAATTGTGAATTTTATGGCCCCAGGGTCAGGGATTCTGGTGTTAGGGACGGGGCTCTATTGATTATATAGTGAAAATACATTAAATCTTTGAAAATTTTCTTCTCTGTCTCTGGGTATGAAGCAGATGAACTACCTATATAGTTATGATGAGCAAGGGCCCTAATCTTGCAGAATTGTGAATTTCAAGGCCCCAGGGTCAAGGATGGGGGGTGGGGGGCTCTCAGACTTATATACTGAAAATGAATTAATTGTTTGAAATCTGCTCCTTTGTATTTATAAAACATTCATTTATTCTTTGATAGGCAATTTTAAGGGTGCCTTTTTAAAATTTGTGTAATGTGTGGACCTAGGGTCAGGGGTTTATGTTAGGGGCACTACTGATTATTGCTGAATATTACTGATTAGTTGGAATGCATTTTTGTTCCCCTACCCTGTGTACGGGTATTCAGTAATCAAGCTAAGCAACTGCTAAGTCTATTGTTATGATGATCAATGGTGCCTCTTTCAAAATTGTGAATGCCATATAGCATCTGGCTTAAAACAGGAATCAAATTCAATAACTGGAAAGTTGTTGCATAATGCTCAGGTGACCTATAAGGCCTGTGGGCCTCTTGCCATTCAGCAGACAAACTTTTTATTTTGAATTTCATAATTTCTGGGTCATGTAGGGATTTGGAATTAGGCCTATAAGGCTCTTCTGAACCAATAAACTATAGCTCTAATATACAATTTCTTTGGGGAAAAAAATCTTCTCTGTCCATGGATATTTACTATGTATATACATACTTTATTCGTCATCGTGCATTAACATTTGAACATTTTCAGCTTCTTCTCAGAAACAGCTGAAAAAACTTCCACCAATTTTGGCATATAGCATCTATGGGTGAAGGGGAACAAAAATTGTGAATTTCATTGTACGTGGGGGTGGAGCCAAAACCACAAAAATTAGTGCAATCTTTAAAAATCTTCTTCTTTACTCCTCCACATCAAGCAGTCAAACTGTTGGTATGATTGTAATCAGCACTGAGTCCTCTACCAAAATTTTGAAATTCATGGTCCCAGGGTCAGGGGTTCTAGTCCTAGGGCGGTGCTTAATAAATTATACAGAGAAAATGCCTTATTTCTTTGAACTTCTTCTTTTCTGCTCCAGGTCAATAAATAAACTAACCAAGTGCATAGTTAAGTTGAACATGACTGCATCTTCCAAAATTGTAAATTTCATGGCCCCAAGGTTAGGGGTTCTAATGCTGGGCGTGGTTACATAGATAATATATAGTGAAAATGCATAAATTCTTTGAAATTCTTCTTCTCTGTTCATGGGCATTAAATAAAACTAACCAAGTGCATAGTTATGTTGAATAAGGCTGCCTCTTCCAAAATTGTGAATTTCATGGCCCCAGGGTCAGGGGTTCTGGTGTTAGGGTGGGGCTCTATTAATTATATAGTGGAAATGCATAAATTCATTGAAATTCTTCTTCTCTGTTGGTGGAAATTAAATACAGTAACCAAGTGTATAGTTATGTTGAATAAGGCTGCCTCTTCCAAAATTGTGAATTTCATGGCCCCTTGGTTTTTGGGGTTCTGGTGTTAGGGGCGGGGCTTTAATGTTTATACATGTATAGTGAAATGCATGAATTCTTTGAAAATATTTTCCTTTGCTCCAGGGTATTATGCCAATGATCTTGGTACATATTTATGATGAAGAAATAGCTGCCTCTTCCAAATGGTCAATTTCCGGTTCCCTAGCTTGGTCAGAGGTACTTGGTGAGATGGCCGGGGTACATAGTCTGAAAATTATTTAATGCTTTGAAATCTGCACTTAAGTATTAATCAACAACATGATAAAAATAGAATTCATAAAATTTCCAAAATTTGGAAGATGTGGCCCCAGGGTCAATGGTTCCCTTGGGATGGGATGCACAACTGATAAAGTGGAAATGCACTTTCTCTTTGTTACTATGATCTACCTCTGGGTAGTAAGTAACCAAAGTAAGCATGCTAAGTGTATAGTTATGATATGCAATGGTGCCTCTTTATGGCCTCTGATTTAAGAATCAAATTCAATTGTTGGAAAGTTGTTACAATATATGATACTCAGGTGACTTATAAGGCCCATGCATGCGCGGATCTAGAGGGGGTCGGGGGGGGGGGGTTCAGGACCCCCCCTGGAATTTACCAGGTTATAAAATGTATATACTAAAACAAGAAAAAAGATACCATGGACCCCCGTTGGAAAACGCTGACCCCTCCCCCCCCCCCCCCCCCCCCCCCCCCCCCCCCCCCGGTATATGTGTGAAATGGGTATGAAAAGTGAAAGATTTGAGGCAATAGAAGTCACCACTTGTGGGTTTGGTAATTGGTCCTTTGTTCAGGAGTACTTATATTAGTTTTGGGGCTCTGTTGGATTATAATGATAATATATGCATTTCTTCGAAAAATATTCATCTCTGTTTCTGAACATTTAAGAGGCAAACACAGCATTAAACAAGCTAATTCAGAGAATTCGTGTCCCCAGCTTAGGGAAAAAGTTGGATCCCCCGACTGAATTTGTAGAATTATTAAATGTATACATGTAATACTGAAGCAAATAAAATACATGTATGTCAATATGCATATAAAGATTTGATTGCTTATTCTTTATTATTTGTATAGGAGATTCTTTTTATATGGAATATTTATCACACTGTAATGATGCTTTTATGAGTTTGTACAAGCCAGACCTCATAATTTTTTTTTCATTTTACATGCTGAATACTATCATTTAGTAAAAAAAAAAGTATTTCGAAAAAAGAAAGAATATGGATTGTCCGGGATTTGAACCCGGGACCCGGGATAGTGTTACACACATAATGTATAAATTTACGACCTTGAACTTTGACCTTTTGACCTTAAAATAAATAGGGCTCTTCCTGAGGCCACAAGGAGTTGTTATGTAAAATTTCATTGCAAAAGCTCAAAGTGTTCTCGAGATATTGCTTGGAAACGAAAGTGTTATAACAGACAGATTTTGCGAATTTATGACCTTGACCCTTTGACCCCAAAATCAATAGGGTTCTTCTGTAGTCCATAGGGAGTTGATACGCAAAATTTCATTGCAAAAGCTCAAATGGTTCTCAATATATCGTGTGGAAACGAAAGCGTTACAGACAGACAGAAAGACAGACGGACGGACAGATGGATAGCTGGACAGACGGACAAGGTGATTCCTATATACCCCCCCAAACTTCGTTTGCGGGGGTATAAAAATTTGTTTTTCAGTCATGTAGTTTCACATCAGTAAAACCTGCTTGCAGTGAACATTTTAGTAATGAAATGACTTTAGCAGCAAAATGACTTTCATTCCCAAGCTTCTAAACATAGTTTGAATTTAAGGGATTATAAAGACTGTGTTTATAATGAAGTAAAATATTATCAGTCCCTGGCACTTTGACATAAGCATGTTTTACTGTATTTCTATACAGGCCAATGAAGGTATTTGTTTTATTGGATCACAGATTTATTTTGAAGCTTATACAATTTGGGTCCTTATTCATTTATTGAAATCTGTAAAAAGGCACTACAAACCTTCCTGCTATGATTTTATTCATGTTTGGTATTCACAAGTATATGACCCAGTCTTTGTCCTTGACCTTTAATTTTAGGATCTGGCATCAAAAGGCTTACCCTAAGTACCCCGGTACCCTGAAAAATAGATGTTTGAAAAGTCAAGTGATACTTTTTAGCTTGTTTCCACAACTTAGTTTTCTCTAATCATTTTGACTTTTGTGTGATTTAACCTCAAATGGATAGCTCTTAGCCGTATGTGTTGAGAATCCTGGCAGATAACATAGCTAGGAGCTATATATACTAGTATATAATTATGATTAAAGGGGCTGGATGGTTGTGGCCATTTTTAGACTACTTTGATCTTCATTAGAGGAAGATCCAAATAACAATATAATAAAATGATCAAATTTTAAAGCTAAAATTTATGAAATTTTTCTTTGCCAAATGATAGTTGATAGCTATAGATATCATATTCCAAAATTTAAGTTATATCTTGTGGTTAATAAAAAAATAATTTGTTGACCCCCTAGCCTGCTACCTACATGTAATATCAATATACTTTTCTCAAGAAGCTATGACAGTGTATCACTCAAGGTCATAGCTCTACATACAGTAGCTACCTTTTTTAATGCATCCCAGCTTTCTTATCATCTACAACCCCTGTAGCAGACACAGGTAAATTGATGCTTTGCAAATCATGACAACACTCTTAAGCTTATTAGCTCCATTAACTTTGACCTTGACATGAATGAACTGTTTCTTTGATAAAGTCCATATCTTTAGTATGTTAAAGACCAACAGGTCAAATTTTGCTTTCCATATTGGGTCCTTAATGCTAGTTTTGTAGTAACATTGACCATATGTCCCTAAAATAAATAGGTTTGTATACCCATGGTTACCTGACACCTTTGCAGCAAGTTTAAGATGGAGAGTGTAACAGGAGAGGAGAAAAATGAGCGCACCTCACTGGAGATTAAGAGGGCCTTAGTTTGAATCCTGCTCTGAACTGCTTAATGATTGAGCTATCTGACCACTGGGGATCAAACCCAGCTGACCGCCACAAAAGATTTAAAATACACTGTAAGTATTAGGATTCATATAAAGAAAAAATTAGTTAGATCTTTAATTTTGTAAGATATATTTCTGTTGATATCAATTATTATCTAATTGGTATTTAAAGAAACTCATCCACTGTTTCACTTTATTTTTTATTTCAATTTATTTTATAAATACATGAACATATTCAAAATATTTATCACAGACAGAAACATCGTAAAAACAGATACTAATATATATAGCCTTCAAAACTCTTTCTGTTTCAAATATTCCATGATCATGAGGACTAAATTATATCTGGAGGGATTTGCCAATAGCTTATAGAAAAACACAGAAATAAGGCTGGGAGATCCTGTTTTAGTAAATATAAATGTGTGTATAAGGCATCTCAAAAAAGTTTCACTGAAAAAGGTGCAAAATAATTTCTGAAATATGTCCAGCACTGTTAGGTCAGTTAATACTAATTGTTCTCTCATTATACAAAAGAGTTCTTAGCTAAGCAAGCCATCACTTATACTCAGTAGAACACATCAGCCTACACTCTCAATGGCAGGCTGCATGGGGGGTAGTCTTTGTGAGGAAGAGGGACGAGAGCCCATTTCAATGTCTGTGATTTCCATTCTAAGTCTTTTAATTTCTAACTTCTGCATGTCAATAATTTTGTTCTTTTCCTCCATTTCGGACTGCATTAGTGCACTGGGTCCTTTGGAGGTGTAAGCAGCCACTGCTGCTGTATCATTCTTGTTCTTCTTGCTGTGCATTCCTAGGGCCGCCTCCAGATCATGGATCTGGGTTCTAGCAATTTTCAGTTCTCTCCTCAAGTCATTGATTTCTTTAATTAATGACACATTTTCCTGCAAGAAAAACATAACATTTCAAATACATGCAAAAACATTTATAAATTGCCATCTACAGTTAAATTTTTCAAAATTTTTTTTATCCTTGGTATTGCAATATCTTAATGGCATACAAACCTGCATGATGCGGACATTATCAGCCCTATGGATTTCGGAATCCTTGGCCAGCTTCTTACGTAGGGAGGCCACAGATCTCTCTAAATGTTCTCTCTGACGACTGTATTCTTTCTGAATATCTGCATCAACACTGGCTGACTCAGTCTGCAAAAGACAATTATTCACACATTGTAAAAGCCAAAAAGCCAATCACATCAAACGATATAAATTTCAACTTTATCAATGCATTAATTAGCTTGTATCAGAGCTTTACAGCACTTACAATATCATCTCTAACGTGTTTGGCATACAAGGCCTTGATGGTCTCCTTCAACATCTTGGGATCCTGAATGTACCCCACACAGTTATGAAGATCTGTTTTGAACTGCTTTAGTTTGGCTTTAATGTCATGCACCTGTAAAAATATATTAATATCAATATGAATGATGTGATAATTTGTCTTATAGGAGTACATGTAATGAAATCAACCTTGTAGCTAAATAATATAACCCAAATTTGTTTATTTCCAACTAATTTTGCATTAATACCTTTTCTCTCTCAAGGTGCATCTCTTTGTCTGTAGCCTTTAATTTCTGGGTCAGTTCCTTGATGCTGAGCTCTAGCTGTGTGTTCTGTTTGTGGAATCTCTCCAACTCACTTTCCATCTACAAAAAGTAAAAGACACAATCAGCGAATGACAACTTTTAATAAAACTGCAGTCAAGTTGTGTGCATATAGAGCTCTCTTTTACCTCTTGAATCTGATCTTTCATTTGTTTGATATCGTTCTCTCTTGGCTCAATCTGTTTCTTTAACTCCTTGATCTTGTAATCCAACACAAACTTGAATTTCTCCAATTCCTGGTTCTTCTTTTTCAAGTCATAAATTCTCTTTTCCTGGAAAAAATAACATCAATTTATTTCTTTGCTGCCAACAACCTTAATTTACACTTCAAAGAATTATTTAGCATACCAATTGATGTTAACAAATTAAGATCTTACTTTGTCTTGGATGGTGTCATCTCTCTCCACGATCTCTTTGCGAAGACCCTGGATATCTTTCTTCATTTTCTCCTTCTCACCATTCAGTTTAGAGACCTCGGATTTGAATCTGTTGATTTCCTCTTTGTGGTCATCAATTTCACGTTGTTGGCTGATGAACTACAACAATGAAATTTTTTTATTAGAAGTGTTTCTAATTCCTCATACTGTATTTCTTGAAAAGAAATCTGCAATCTGTAAATTTCTTTGTTACCTTCTTCTTCATGATGCCAGTCTCTCCTTTGAGTTTGATGTTCTCCTCGCGTTCTCTGCGGAGCTGAATCTCGTAGTTATTTTTGATATCCAGAATCTCCCTGTCAGAATCCTCTTCAATCTGTTTTTTGGTCTCCTCATATTCTTTGTTTTGTTCTCGGGATTCATCATTAGCCTATGATAAAATCAAAAATTAATTTTATGTGCTTTTTGAAATTCAAACTTGGCATTGGGGCTTTTGCCTGTATAATAGTGTTTTTTTTTAAATTCAAGCACATCCTAAAACATTGTTTTGTATGTAATAGAAGCCTTGTTAAATTTTTCCTCTGGGCTGTTCCCTTCCCTCACTCTGGTCTGTACCCTCCCTCCACTCCAGGGTTTACTCTCTCCCCTTACCTGTTCTAGTTTGGCTGTCATCTCCTGTAGCTTGGTCTCGTAGTACTCAGTCTGCCGTTCCATGTCTCGCTGTTTGCTCTCCTCCTTCTCGATCAGCTGACGTTCATACTCCTCCTGCATTTTCATCATCTTACTCTGCATCTCCTGGAACTTCTCATACTCCAACATCAACTTCTGGTTGTTAGCAGACTCTGTCAACAAAAGGCCAATAAACAGTCATTATAAGCACACAACAAAATTGGAAATATGGCACAAGATTTGCCATTGTTACTCTGTGGTACAAAGTACAAGGTATAATCATTCCGTGAAAGAGGTATTTCAGTACTTACCCATATCTTGTGTTTCTTTGGCATGCTTCTCCATGATTTCTTGCATTTCTTCTTCATGTTTCATCTCTTCTTTATCTTTTTCTGTTTTCAGCACCTGGAAGAGAGATGATAACCTTACAATGAATTTTAATGTTATTTTTGAGCCAAATAATGATTTATAGAAGAAAGAAATTTACAGAAACTAATGAAAACCTTCTCTAACATTATGATTATCAGAAAGATAAGATTTAAGGGGAGACAACTTTGTGAAGTAGGCCTGATTGTGAAATTAACTGACCTGATTTTTGGTTTTGAGAGCCTCCATTTCCTGTATGAACTTCTCTGTCAGTTCCTTGATCTTGTCATTATAACTCATATCCTTCAGCCTCAGTTGATACTCATTCTCCGACTTCAGTTCTTCAACACGAGTTTTCAAATCAGCCATCATTGTATTCTACAAAATATACAGTTTGTTAATAAAGTAAAATGTATAAACGTGAGCACAAGTAATAAGATCAAAACTCCTGTTCCATAATACTGAGAAAACTGCAAAATAAAACCTCACCTTCTCCTCTAGATCACTCTTTGTGATCAGAATTTCCTCAGCCCATCCAAAGTCCTTGTCTCTCTTCAACCCACGGCCATCTTTATCCTGAATCTTCCATAGAATGATAGAGGCATCCTCTGCCACAGTGATCAAGTATTGGTCATCATAGGAAATTTTCATCTATAAAGATATATCAATTTTATGTAAAATATTTTTCAACAGGTCGGAGAGAATACTCGAAATCGGGTATTATCTGTGAAATCGCGTATAATACTCGATATTAGGGTATCGTTGAATAAATCGGGTATTCCGTCCAACTTTCTATAAAAACAAAAGAATAAAGCAACGGCGCATTACATCAGTTACTGTTACTTGTACATCAGTATCTTGTGGGTTTATTTTTATTAAACCTAATTCATACGGTTGTCAAATAAGTTTAAAATCACACGACAAACACTGCTGAGGTAAAAAAGAGGACACAATGGCGTTATTATTTTTCAGTATAATTTCTAAAAAACAAATAACTATACACTTCGTTTGTCTTTATCTTTATTTCCCATTAAAGTATTCCATATAATTAATTTTCTAATTTGTGCACTATTCACAAAATGTGAAACTTTTAAGAAATTAAACGACTTACGCCGTGTTATGTATTTTTACTGAAAATGTATGGCGTCCCTTTCAAGTGAAATATAAATTATTCCTAATAGTTAGAGAGTACAGTATAAGTGAGTCATAATTGTATATCTCTGCCATAATGGAATAGAAGAAGAAAATAAAAATAAGATTTAAATAAATACCCACGGGAAAACAGGTTGAAAATAGCTAATTGAAGGTGAGTATCTTATTTTTATGTCAATTTAGTCAAAGACACCGTAAACTTTTTGGTTGCATTTTAATCGATACAAGATATGCTATTTTACCTTTATTTTATGCATTTGTGTGAAAATTCAGAGCGAGAAGTCATATAAACAGGATTTTCTTCTTTTTTTTGGGGGGGGGGGATAAATAAAAGTCAAATGTGTACATCTTTTCATGAGCTTATAATACATTGAATTTCTCAATATAGATCGAGGTACAGTCATATTGAAATATGAATCACATAGTCAAGTTTTCACATTTATTATAGTTTTTACGTTTATGAACATGTTAATGAACAAACTGAAATAATGGAGTGTTCAATTGCCTTGGAAACTCTTGTCTTATTTTTTGGGAATATAATTCCTCATCGGACATTACCAAAATTTCATAAAAATCGTAGCCACTTCCTTTCTTTATTATACTATTTGATAGACAGGGTAAATTTTATCTCTTTACCTTCTACATATTTTTTTATATCGCTATCTTATACCTCATTATAATATGCTAATACAACGCACTATCTGATTGGTTCTATAGGCAATATGTCACAGTTTTCTTTTAGTTATTTTATCTATGATGCTTATTACTCAAGTTACAATAACTTTTCCTAATACTCATCTATAATGAAAAAATGTTTTAAAAAAATAAACATGAATTCTAGTCACTTGTAGTCTCATATTGTGTTAGAAAATAACAGGTCGCTTTTTGTTTGCCTATATGATTTTTATTTGATGAATAAATCTTCCCTACAATTAAAAATATATAACCGAGTTTAACCGACCGTGACATTCAAAGAGAGGTCTCTTGGACACATGTAGAGGTTGGACACATGTAGAGGTTGTTTTGTCAGAGGTGGTCAAGAAGCCTTTAGCCCCCCCCCCCCCTTCTTTGAAGTCGCCAAGAAATGGTAAAATATTGATGACTTAGCAAAATGAAACGATCAATAGTTATGTTCCCTCATAAGCTGTATTCCTGAAACTATCACTGTCTCTGCTAAAATGTTGAAGACATATTCTGCAAATATGTATGAATGATAAGAAAAAAAGATTTTCAGAAAAAGAGAAAGAGGGGTTTTTTAGCCGAAATTTTAGACATTTTTATCATTACATTATTTATACATTCATAAATAAATTTGATTTTATGCACCAGATGAATGTGAAAGTAATTAATGACACATAATTAGATACGATAGAAAATTCTTTGTTTATACATGTATGGCATCATATCTTGTGTGTGAAATGTGTTTCCGTATAATTTGATTTATTTACAAATTGTTCATGTTTGTCGTATTGATGTCGAATTATTATAAATTCCCAAATTCTGATACTTGACAATTCTGTTGTGTTGGGAATGAACATTAGGAAGATGCATTTACTTTCAACATTATGAAAAATATAAAGCAAATCGAACGCCTTTTTGTGTGCAGATCATGAAATGTACTGAGCTTCACGGGTATTTGTTGACCTCGGCGCATTAATCTTGACGCTCAAATTCTTAATTGGCTAGTGATATAGATGAAAAACTCGGCAACATGCGTTAAACTTTTATTAGGTGATTACACCTCCTATACCCGATTTCGCGGTTCAACGACTAATATCGGGTATTATCGGTAGCATTGATGAAAGTTAACTCGGCAACATGCGACATCCCATTGTTAAACTTTTATTAGGTGATTACACCTCCTATACCCGATTTCGCGGATTCAACGATACCCTAATATCGGGTATTATATGCGATTTCACGGATAATACCCGATTTCGAGTATTCTCTCCGACCTGTTCAAGTGGAATAAATATTGTTAGTGGAAACAGAGTTAGCTGTAGCATTTAAAGGGAAATAACTCTTTAAAAACCATTTTTCAAATTTTTCGTAGAGAAGGATTTTCTTTATTGAACCAACAGATAAATTACACATGTACAGATTATAACAGACCTTGGTGATGGCAGCACCATGGCCCTGGTGTTCTGTCCATTCTCCTGGCACATTGAGAGGGAACTTCATAGACCACAGGGTTCCCTTGGTTGTTCCACAGAATAACATACGACCAGAGTGAGACATGGCTATACTGCTCAGTATTGTCTCCTGAGTCTCAACTTGCCTTAGGATCTGCAAAAGATTCAGAAAATTGTATGATATTATTTAAATTTTAAAGGGATTAAAATTTAAGGAAATCATTGAAATCATCTCCCATTTATTAAACTTAGCTTACATTAGCTTCTGCCAATGTGATTTCTTTGAGTGTCTTGTCTGATCCAACAGCAAATGTGTTCTTTCCATCTGGTGAGGTAGCTACACCATAGTAACTGCAGGACTTGAGCACACAGTCACCAGTGCGTTTTCCTGTATACGGATCCCATTCATACACTGCACCATCCATGCCGCAGGACACAATTTTGCTGTCATCAGGGAACCAGGTGATGGCCTTGACCCTTCCACTATGACCTTTCAAGTTGGACACACTTTCAAATGTAGTGGTAGAGAAGATCTGAATGATATTGCTTGTGACAGCTGCGAAAAGATGTCCTCCATTGCTAAATGCACACTATAAGAAAGAATACCATAACACTGAGATTTCAATACCATTTTCAATTAGAATAAAAGAAAAGAAAATGTACAATCAAAATGCTGAATTCAAAAAACAGTTTTTTTTCATTCAGACTACAATAATCCTCATTACCTCTTTGCATGTGCGCATTGGGAATTCTTTGAATGTTCTAATGTCATCTATCAGTAAGTTCATCAACCTAAGCTTGTCACTGAATCCAACAAGAATATACAAGCCAGATGGATGAAGAGCAATACTCAAGGCCTCCTCAGGGAATTCTCTGTACAACTCCAGATTGCTATAAAAACCAATAAATGCAAGGTAAATATGACACAATAATAGAAGCAATTCTATTTTTGTTTGAACCAGTGATACAGAATGGCTTTTAAGATATAAAATTCATTAACTTTATTTCTTACCAGGTTTCATAGTTCCAGATTCTGACAGATTTGTCAGATGAACATGTGGCAATTAGAGGTTTTCTGATGCAGACATCCAAACCCAAAACTTGTCCATTGTGGAATGACTGGGCCAAAGTCTCAAAGTAAATCTGGTCTCCATCACTCTGTAAAAAGGCATCGAGTACAGATTATCATTTCTAATTTGTTTACATTATTTTTGGAAAGAAATTCAAATGACAACAAAAAAGAAATCTCAATTGTATGATAAGATTGTAGACCTTTTTAGCTAGATTGCCTTTGATACATTCTTCATAGTTCTAGAAACATTCTTTGTACACCTCGCAATTTCTTTAAAAGATAAGTTTGTACTTACTCTTCCGAGATCTGCGCTTGGTAGGGTGATGTAGTAGAGCTGACTCTGGTTGGTGCTGGCGACCAGTGTCTCCTCGGAAGGGCTGACCGTCAGACAAGTGATGACCTGTCTCTGAGCACTGGCAGGGTCAGCACTGTTACTGTCAGGGGGAATCTGGGGAGAAAAGGGGATTTTTGTATTTAATTTCTCTTCATATTCAATCTTTCAATTATTTCTTTAAAAAAATCAATGTCAGAGAAATTATTGAAACTGCATAGCTTTATATATGCTGATGCTTAATATACGTGTACCTTGATTTCTCTTGTTTTCTTGAAGTATTCTTTATCATCAGTTTTCTCATACAGATGCACTGTACCAGGTCCACATGCACAAGCAAATCCCTTGGAGTAGGCAACAATGGCAGTGACTTGTGGGATTATGGTGGCCAAAGCATCATTTTCTTCATCACCTGTTTTCCTACAAATCCACATCAATAACATTGCCATAAATTTTTATTTAAATGTACTTTTCATAAATTTCAAATTGAAAAGTCTCATGTATTACGTGTAGTATAAAATCAGCATGATAGATACACTAACTTTTCATCTTTGTGTTGCACAGGGGTAAATTCATTTTTAGCTTCACCCTGCTCAAACAAGAACAAGTGACCAGTATCAGTTCCAACCACGACTCTCTCGTCAGATACCCAGGCATGACACAGATAGTTGTGTGCTTCCATCTTCTGGAAGTTCAGGAATGGTTTCAAAGCTCCCTCATGGTATCTAAAGTGTTTGAAGATTCCATTTCCGACAACACAGAGCTGTGTGTTATCTTGAGGATTGAAGCTAACCTGCAAAGATAACACAGAAACATTGATATTTAAATATGAGACATCTGAAATACGAGTTTCTAAGAATTATCAACCAGACAGTGTTGACTTAAAAAATATTTGTAATTAACTTACTTGATAGACTGGAGCATTAGTGTTGGGATTTGATGTCTTTTGTACAGCCATAACTTTACTCTTTTCCCATGTCCAATACAATAGTGTGTAGTCAGGTTTTCCTCCCTGTGCCACCAGATATTTGGAGTCTGGTGAAAAAGCCAAGCTGACATACTCCGTTGATTTGACAAACTCCGCTGAGCTTAATACCTTTCTTTTACGAAGACTATGCAAATCATAAATGGTAATGACAGGTTTCTCCCCCTTTTCTGCAATGGCAACATATCTGCGATTTGGACTGACAGTCAATGCTGTCATACCCTCACTTCCCGGTGTTCCAGCAATAAATTTCTGTGATTTCTGATCGATGTTGTACAGGATGCAGTTAGCTCCCGCAGGATAAACAATGGTTTGTTCATCATGGTAGCAAATGTTGCCAGTGACACCTTGCTTCAGGCCAAAAATGTGCCTGGCCATTGCCACGGCAATCGACATCTTGAATGTTTTTTTTTGTTAAGCCCCTCTCTAGACTAAGATAAAAAGAATATTCTTTTTAAAATGCAAAAATACAATCTCTCACAAAATAGTCACAATTTCATGAGTATCTTATTTTGCCATTAAAAATTAAGGTAAGTGCAAAAAAACTAACTGCAAGGTATTAATTGAAATTTGAAAGTTGATACAATTCTCTTTATGAGTAACTTTAAAAAATGCACCTAGTTCCAGTTTTTCACTGCATATGAGGTCTAACATAAGTGCTTGTCAGGTAAATTGAACGGTAAAAACGATAAAAAAACATTGAAATAAATATGAGTTATCAATATTTTGGATCAGAGTTATGTGCTACTTACTAATCAGTTGTGATTTATAAAATAAAACAACTCTCTACCGAGAAAATCTACTTACTTAGATCTCTGTGTATGTATGTCAACCTATTGTAATTGTGGTTGCTGTTGGAAACGCTCCGCACAAATTATGACTTCCGGTAATACGGACTTTAATAAAATAAATAAATTCTTGTTTGGCTATGCAGTTTATCTAAAAATTATTTTTACATTAACCTTTAAAATTATTGGGTTGTGCAATTGTTAAGGATTTTATATTTAATTTTTAAAAATGAGAATTTAGAACAGGGTAATTTTAGATCCAATGAGGTACTATTCCGGAACAAATATTAGATCATTACATAATTGATAAATTCAAAATCAATTCGTCTACTTATAATGTCATTTTCATAATTTGGGCTTTATTCATAAGACTTATTTATAATTTGACTGACTTTCATCCTGTTTTGATACAATAATCTTTATTTTCCTAGACGAGCTAAATCCGTCATTGGTTCAAACTTTACATTCGAAAAAGAAAATGGCAGCCTCCATACTGCAGGGTCGTTTTTCGAGAGCATTTACTGTTTGTGGCACAAGAAATGGATTTACACAACTTTCTTACAGTTTTGCAAGCAATTACACGCTTGATAATTACGATGAACTAGAAGAAAATGTCGAGGAAACCATAAAAGACATTCGCGACGTTAGTCGTTTACCAGAGAGGTTGAAGGTTAAACTAAAAAAGAATACACTGAATGCCATACCGGCACCTGAATATATCCCATCACACATGACAGGGAAACCCAAAGACATTCGACGATTTCAGAGGAAAACTTTTGCAAAATATGGTCGTAGATACAAAATAAATCCTGGAAGTTTGTGGCCAACAGAGGAGGATTTGGCGAAAGAAAAACTGAGAGACAGTTATTTTGACCCTCCATTAGAGGAAAGTTTAGAAAAAATTCGATTATCCAAGGAAGAAAAAGAAGAGACAAGACGCAAAAGGTAAACAATTCAATTCATTATCTGAAACATTAGGGATGTGCGATTTTATCGGAATACCGATATATCGCGATTTTTTGTTGCATGATACGTATCGTGATACGGATACCTAAATACCGGTCTTTAGGTACATATTATAAAGTACATAAATTATTCATTTATTTGTTCAATCTTTCAAATTACAATTACAGAAATTATAAAAAATGTTGTAAAAATTGAAAAGAACTTCATCTTACCGTCCAAACATATTTGATTTTATATACATAAAAATTTCATGAAAGTAAAATTTTGTTTTTCTAGCATATTTTTTAGAAAAATGATGACTTTTCATATAAAATCATTGTATTGTGGGAAAAACTTGTGATATATCGCGATACAAAATTTGTGGCGATACCCATCCCTATGAAACATAAAGGTTCAGGAGAAATTTATGCTTTAACAGAAATATATGGCAAAAACTAACAGTATACCCGAATCCACACTTTGAAAAAATAGTCTCCCTTTGCCGGGTCAATCAAAAGGGAAAGAAATGATATTTCTCCTCTTAATGCTTCCAAACATTTGGGCCTGCTCCAACAAATCCACTAATTTTTCTCTCGATATATGGGTAGCCCCATCTTGAGGCAGTCTAAACAAGATGCACATTATTTTTCTAGTCAGATGATAAAGTTACAAGCCAGAAAACCATAAAGGCTACTGTGAGGATTCTATGGATTTTTCCCACAGATGGTGGCCAAGGGACATAACTTTTTCAAAAATTTAGATTCAACAATTCATGCTCTAAAGTCCATTCAAACAATATAAACCAGGAGGAGAGGAAACATAGACTTCTAAAACATCCCAAAGATGGGATCAAGTGGCACGGAGGAGTGAGCATCCCCTGCCAAATGGTCACACCATCACCAGCTATGTGCTCTTTGTCATGTTTGGGAAATAATGACCTAACAAATGCTATGAAAAAGTCAGCTAACCTCTGATTCTAAAGAATTCCAGTCAAGGTTTTACATTTCATATGGCAACAAATTGATATCTTAATCTGATATTTCTCTAACCCCTGCTTTTATTTTGTGACATGTGTATGTCACAATGTAAAAGCATGGGGTTAGAATCAGAGGAATTTCAGATTTATTTTATCTCAGGCTCTAAGTCAGATTCATTGCGAGTTTGAGACTAAAAATTTTGTATGGACATATTGTTTTCCAAATTTCAGATCAGTACCATATAAAGTGATTTAGGAAATCTTACCCAAACTTTGATCTCTTGTTACAATTTGAGTGGGTAGAATTGAATATTCCATGCCCTCTAAAAAATTTTTTTAACTCCCCATCACTCTAAAACTTGTGTTTATTACCTTTACAAGCTTTAATTCTAACCTAAATTCAGGTTGAGAATAAGATTTTTCGTAGTATTGACATATTTGCTTAAACCTTTGACACTAAAGAATTCCAGTCAAGGCCCTGCTTCAAATACTTTATACTGTATTATGGTTCTTTTTAACTAATTCATACTTAGTAGAAACTATCCCCCCCCCTTTTTAACCTCAGATTGTCAGTGCAATTTAATGACATATGTTGCGAGTGCATTTCACACCGAGATATATAATAACATCATGCTTAGAAGCTTCTGTTAACTGGAAATCACTAAAACTATTGATTATACCCCACGCAACAAGTTACTTGAGGTACATGTATTATGTTTTTGACCCATCCGTCAGTCAGTCAGTCAGTCAGAGTGTCAGTCAGTCAGTACGTCAGTCTTGTTTTTTTGTCAGCAAACTTTGCAGCTATTTAGGACACAATGTATAGATGTGTATATTA
>NW_026920209.1:0-16656 GCF_032062105.1 Saccostrea cuccullata
GGCGGAGGTAATCGTTAGGATTACACTGCATTTTCGATTTGAAAGTTTGTAACATGTGTCTGAATAATCGCCGAACAAATCCTCTGTTTTCTTCCTCTGGAAACTCCTTAAAAATCACAGTGTAAAAATCCTGTTGAGCTTTAAATTTTTTAGAGTGCACCCTTTGATTCACTGTGACTCGATAATACTGGGATATGGCCTTGGGTTTGGGTGGTGAATGAATAGGTAACTTTGACCCCTCATGCGCCCTTGTCCTTTGTTGTTGCTGTCGTTGTTTTTCTAGTTGAGCTCTTCTCTGTAATAGTATGGCATTTCTTTTCCGAAGCTTTAATTCTCGCTCTTTATTTTCATCAAGAATTTGATTTGATTCTCTCTCCCGTAGTTGTCGTTGTCGTTGTAGTTGTCGTTGTCGTTGTTGTTCTTGTAGAGCTCTTCTCTGTAATCTTTCCGCATTTCTTTTCCTAAGCTCTAATTCTCGCTCTTTATTTTCATCAAGAATTTGATCTAATTCGCTCTCCCTTTTTTTCCATTCTAATAATCGCTGAGCATGTAACTGTTTTTCTCTAGTAGAATCCATGACCCACCACAGGCAGGGAGCTGGCTCTGACTGTAGAATGAGCTGAAAGTGGGAGAAAAGCCGTATTTATACAGTGGATGACGTCACAATGCATAGGTAAGCATATTTTTTTTTTTGCACACGGCCCTAAACAAACTTGAATCGCTGCCAAGTATTACCTGTGTAGTCAGCATATCTTTTGCACACGGCCCTTTACAGGTGATGCAACAGGTATATAAGAAAACGCAGGTAAAACGTATTTTTGCACACGGCACACAGCAGGTATATAAACCAGCGCTGGACATTGACGTTCACACTTCGTTAGCATTCTGAATTCGACACAGGTAAAAAAATGGAGCAGATAAAAAATATGACAAAGAAAACGGAGTATTGTTGGTCAGTCAATGGATCAAGCTTTGGAAAATGGATGAAAACTAAAGAAGAAGCGATCCAGGATTTTTATAAACGCCATAGAATATTTAGTCCCAGATACCAAAAAAGAGTGTGGTTGGTAAAAAGAGTGGAATTGGATCCTGAAGATTATGACACCAGAGAGGACCAATACTGTCTGAAGAGAAAAAATGGTTATTTATTTTATCAAAGATACAAATGGGTGCTCAGTTGTTATTGTAAGGAAAGTGGATGGAAAAACCAGATTGAAAGCTGTTTTCGTGAATTCGAACATAGAAAGAAACAAGGAATTCTTCCAGAGACTTATACAGTGTATATATATTGTCGCATTCCCTTTATTGCTGACACGAAAAACAACATTTGGAGAATAGATTTCTGAATTCTGAATAAAATTGCCTTGTTATCATCTGTCTTTTGTAATTGTTTTCAGAAAATCCAGTTTGAACTGGTTAGGCTAGACTGTCTAGACTGTGAAGCGTGACGTCATAATTAAATTCTTTTGACTCGCTGCCAAAATCGTAGTAGCAGCGTTGTGAATCGTAGTAGCAGCGTATATAGTATAATGTAAACACAGTGTAAACAGGGGGCTATATGTACTGAATTGACCCAGCTATCCCCCACCAGGGGCTGCACTCCCTTGACCCGGCGATCCCCCCCACAGGGGCTGCACTCCCTTGACCCACCTATCCCCCCCAGGGGCTGCACTCCCTTGAACCCCCTATCCCCCTCAGCCCAAGAGTGCACTCAGTTGACCCGGCCGGCCAGGCTCCTTATACTACTAAGAATTGAAGTGAATTCATTTTCTTGTTCCCTTCTTGAGTGAAACATATTGATTGATTGTATATTGTTTTACTTCCTTCTCGAGAATTTTTTACTCATATGGAGACGTCACCGTATGCCGGTGAAGGGCTTCAAATTTAGACATATACTCGGCACTCAGGGCCATTGAGCAGTAAGGGTTATTTATCTTGTCAGCGCCTACCATGACAAGTGGTAAGTTTTTAAGGTCATATCCGAAAGACCCGTGACTTTCACTTCTGATGCCGAGCGCTTGGCGAAGGAACAGTCACTATCTATCTTTACGTCTTAGGTTTAACGCGGCGCCGCAAATGACAATTGAACCCGGGCCTCCATAAAACAATGCAAAATATGAACAGAGCAAATACCTGACCTTGAAAACATCGGAGGCGGGATCAGGTGCCATGGAGTAGCATCCCCTGCTGCCCAGTCACACTCCGTGTGTCATGATCGGGAAATAACGGGAAAATCCGTCGTCAATTTAGTAAAACATCAATGTAAATCATGGAGAGGTCACGTGACGCAGGACAAGGTAGACGTGTTGTACCGAGCTCTTGAGTCTTCTGACAATTTTCGCATATCTACTGAGATTGGATTATTCATTTTCATTGGATATGTGTCAAGAATCTTTCCTGATTATGTATATATGTTTATTTTTTCTGGATGTTTAATTTTGGACTTTTGATGGATTTTTGATTTGATTATTTACAATCCGTGAATTCGGGTGAATACCTACTCACCTGCACTACCTGTATTATATGTTAGCTACCTGTACGACTACGAGTACCGTCATGGCTGAGCAGCTCTCAGAACCAACGATTAAACCGTTATATCTAAAGGATTCAGATATTCAATGCAAAGACAAAGATCGGATCACAGACTTTGATCTTATGGAAAGCGTTATGGCCAAAGTGGGCAATTCCCTACATTGCTTACAGCTTGACAGAAACTTGTGGCGTTTTTATCTTAAAGACAAAGAAAGCAGGGACACACTTCTTTCAGAGGGATGCGAGATCAACAATATATCCCTGTCCTTTTTCGAAACAAATCCGTATTCCTCCGGAAACCATAATCCGAACGAAAAAACTTTGAAAATCAGAATATGTGGGTTACCGCTTTCGGTATCTGACACTTCTGTGATGGAGCTTATAGATAAGCTAAAACTAGATCTAAAAAGCAAGATTCTTTATGAAAAAATCAGGCACCCAGTCACAAAGAGAATGACGAGTGTATTGAATGGAAACCGCTTCGTTTACGTAGCACCCCTCCCTCCGGGAACATCTCTTGCTAGAGTACAGTACTGCGCGGGACTAAGATGTCTCATCTTTCACTATGGGCAACCAAAACATGAAAGGAAGCTTGTGTGCACCAACTGCTTGGGCACGGATCACACCAGGGGCAACTGTAAAAACGAACCTAAATGCAAGGTGTGTTTGGAGCCAGATCATTCACCTGGAGAACCAAAATGCAGATTCTACGAGCCTCAGCAAAATGTGATCGCATTCAATGGAGAAGATAATGTGCTATCAAATTTCTTCCCCTGCGAAATCAACCTTTACGGGTTTCGTCACAAATCGGCTGAGCATGCCTACCAATATGCTAAGGCAACACGGTGTGGCGACCTCGATGCAGCCAAGAACATCTTAGAAGCGGATGATGCTCTCTCTGCCAAACGTCTCGGTGACAAGGTCAGGATCAACGATCAGTGGTCTTCTACAAGTGAAGCCGTCATGGCCAAAGTTATCGATAATAAGTGCGCTCAAGTTCAGCAGTTCCGAGAAAAACTACGATCGGTCAAAAGAAACGTGATTCTAGCCGAATCTACATACAACGACACCTGGGAGACCGGGCTTAACAAGACAGGAACAGAAAATACCAAGCAGCAAGCGTGGCCGGGTAAAAACCTATTGGGGCAAATACTCAGCAAACTCGCAAAAAAGATCCGTAAGCGCAAAAAAAGCGATCAATGGAGCAGTCCTCAACAGAAGCAAAACTCAAAACAGAGCAGCAAACAGCGCGACATATCAGTGATGATTAGTGAAATGCGCGCCCGTCAGCAGGAACACGATTCTGCATCCGGAATTGATATCTCATCCGAGACGGACGGAGATGAGGAAACGTAATGCTCCAATAGACTGCTTCTTTTGAATTCAAACTCATGACTATGATGCCGGTATGTTTATACTTAAATATTTTACTATCATATTATATTTCATTAACCTAGAACATAGATATTATGGACAAACTACAAATTATATCAGTTAATGTAAGGGGGCTTAATTCTGATGAAAAACGTCAAAAATTATATGAATGGCTTAAATTATCTCAATGTGATGTTATTTTATTACAAGAGACACATTTTATTGAAAAAAATGAACATAAATATAATGCCGGATGGCATGGGAAAATTTTTCATTCATACAGCGATTCGTCACATAGTAAAGGCGTTTCAATATTTTTTAAGAAGAATTTAAGTATCGAAATACTGAATGTGAAAAAATCAATTGATGGTAGAAAAATGTTGTTAAATGTTGAATATGATAATGAAATTTTTACAATTGTAAATATATACGCACCTAACGACATCAACAAAAGAGTAGACTTTTTCAAAAGAGTGCATACATTTATTACCAAAAATTGTTTAAATGAAAACGTAATTCTATGTGGAGATTTTAATTGTCGACTCAATGACAAACAAGACAAAAGTAAAAATTATCTGATTAACCTATTAAAGCAGCTTGATATGGTAGATGTCTGGAATAGAGAACACCCTGATTTGAAAGGCGAAACGTGGTGTAATGCCCAAGATATCCCTTTTAGTAGAATAGACTATATTTTTATGAATAATAATTTCTGTTTTCAAGTAGGTAAAATTATAGTGAGAAAGTTACCAGGTACTCATTCCCGAGGCACAAGAATGAGTGATCATAGATATTTAAAAATGTATTTTAGTATCTCTAAAAATTCAAGAGGTCCGAATTATTGGAAATTAAATGTTTCATATTTAGAGAATAAGGAGTACAAGGAAAATATTGCAAATTTAGTTAATGAAGTAGATAATGTACAAAATCCGATCGACAAATGGGAACTTTTTAAACGTAAAATTAAAGAATTTTCAATATTTTTCGCAAAAAGTAAACGAAAGAATATGAGAGAAAAAATAACCCTTATTGAAAAAGAGATAGAAAATATGGAAAATAGCCAGTGTAACAATATTAATAATAGAAAACTTAAGGCACTCTACACAAATTTAAATGAACTTTATGACAAAAAAATAAAAGGGGCACAAATAAGATCAAAAGCAAAATGGATAGAGAGCGGCGAAAAAAAATACAAAATATTTTTTAAATCTTGAAAAACAAAATCAAACGTCTAATGTAATTAAAGAACTTAAAACGCCTACTGGCGATTTAATAAACACTACAAATTCATTAATCGGGGAAATGAATAATTATTATACGAATCTGTTTAAAACTACAAATATTCCAACCGCTAAGATTTCGAGTTATCTAAGCAATATTGAAGTACCAATGCTGAACGAGAAGGACAAATTAATGTTAGATGAATTCCCTACACTTGATGAATGCAAAAATGCCGTACTTGAAATGAAAGGAGAAAAGTCTCCTGGCTTAGATGGTATACCATGTGAATTCTACCAATGTTTTTGGAACATTATAGGGCCCATTTTTTATGACGCACTTAAAGAAATCTTTAAACAAAAAGAAATGTCTGAATCTCAAAAGTTGTCTGTGATATCTTTAATACACAAGAAAGGTGAAAAACAATTGTTAAAAAATTATAGACCAATTAGCTTAACAAACACTGATTATAAAATCATAGCTTGTGTTTTAGCTAAAAGGTTACAAAATATATTATCATATACAATAAATAAAAATCAAACGGCTTATGTTAAAGGCAGATACATAGGTGAAAATGATCGGCTAATCTTAGATATTTTTGAATATTGTAATTCCGAGAAGAGAGACTGCATATGATTATTTCTCGACTTTGAAAAAGCTTTCGATTCCGTAGAATGGAACTTTCTTCTTGAAACATTAAAAAAATTTAATATTGGCGATCAATTTATTACATGGGTAGAGATATTATATAAAAACCCTAAATTCAAAATGAAAAATAACGGATGGTTATCTAAAACATGTAATATGACGAGAGGGATCCGACAAGGATGTCCAATATCAGCTTTACTATACTTATTTGTAGCTGAAATTTTATCCATAAAAATCAAAAACGAACCAAATATATCAGGAATTAGTATAAATGATAAAGAAATTATTAATATACAACATGCAGATGACCTAACAGTTGCTCTGAATGACAAGAAATCTCTCGATTTTAGTTTGAAAACTATTAACGAGTTTTGCGATCACGCCGGATCAAAAATCAACATAAACAAGACGGAATGTATCCTGTTAGGGGGGCTCAAAGATATGTATGATGAAATCAACGGTATTAAAGCAACAAATAAAGCAATAAGATGTCTAGGTATTTATATAGGACACGATAAAGAAGAATGCTACAATAAAAATTGGATGAAAATCTACCACGACATTGAAAAGTTATTTGAATCTTGGAAGCGTAGAAAATTAACGGTTTTTGGTAAATCGTGTATAATCAAAACATTAGCAATTTCAAAACTAGTTTATGTTGCATCTATATTGTATATACCAAATAAATAATATATCTGTAAGGTCCAAAGACTTTTATTTAATTTCTTATGGGACAAATCGGAAAGAATTAAACGAAATACACTGATCGGCGATTTAACTGACGGAGGTTTATCAATTACAGATATTGAATGCAAGTTCAAGGCTCTGAAAGCAGCGTGGATACCGCGACTGATATCTTCTAAGGGCACTGTATTTGAAATCTTTGAGAGTTTTTTGAAAAAATCGAATTTAAATCTGAATTACGTCTTACAATTTTCTGAAACTAGTTTAAAAGCGCTTGACAGAATAGGCAAGCTTCCGCTTTTCTACAAACAAATTCTAATCTCATTTAACGAATGTAAAAAAATGTGTAACTTCGAAAATACATCACCTAATGATATTTTAAAACAACCCATTTGGAATAACAATAATATCAAAATAAAAGGAGAAACATTATTTTTCAACAACTGGGTCAACAGTAATATTCTCTATTTAAAAGATTTAATAGATGATAACGGAAACATAAAAACACTACAAATGCTTTCCACTGTTATTAAAAGAAAGTCGAACTGGCTTTGTGAATATAAAACTTTATTATCAGCAATTAAACCATGGTGTAAAAAATGTGACTTATCTAATGCCAAATATTTAAACATAAAGAATGAAATGAGATTTCATTTTGCAACAGGGGATTCAAATCTAAATAGTAAGAAATGCCAATTTTTTTTATAAAATTTTGATACATAAAAAATTCGTTAAACCGTGTTATCAAATTAAACTTTCTCAAGAGTTTTCAATTCCTGCAAACGACTCAAATCTATGACAAAATATATACATGAGAAAAATCAAAGATATAAATGACAACAAAGTCGCTGAATTTAATTATAAAATGCTTCATAATATTCTCTGCAACAATACCTATTTAAGTAAATGGATAAAGGACAAGGGGGACAACTGTACTTTATGCAAAACAACTGAAACCACAAAACATTTACTTTTTGAATGTAAAATAGTTGAAAAGATTTGGAAAAAATTAGGAACTTTTTTAACTATGGATATAAAATGGAAACACATCGTTCTTGGCTTTAATCTAGAAAAGAACGATAAGGTTGAATCTTTGAATTTATTAATATCTTTTATAGCGTATAAAATATATAAATACAAAATGTACTGTAGAATTGAATCTCTGAAAGAAACTGAAATAGATTTGTTAAAATATGTCAAAAATGCACTTATTCAATATTCTTCTGTATTACGTCTTATGAATTGTGATAAACATATTTTTTCAAAATTTGCAGAAACATTAAGAATATGATGTATACATGTTTTTTGCTTTTTGTTTTTTTTAATTAAGCAGCTACTTCGAGAGAACAGTCTCAAGTAGCATCGTCCACTGGGGAGTGTTTGGACTTTTTGTGGTTTTTAGGACCCCGGTGGACCATAATTGCTAGTTCAACTCTGTTTCAGTATATATCTTGTATATTTATACTCTGCAACACTTTGTCTTTAAAAAAAATGATTCCATTATATGTATATGCACTATAAAAAAAATGTTATAATCGAAAAAACGTCGGATTTACTCTTTATTTTGTAATAACTTGGCATAAATATGTAAACAATTGATGTATTTAACAACATATAGATTTTCATGTTTCTCTATCATTATTTTTGTTTATGTATTGTTGTTATTTATAAAAAATACTGAATAAAATCTTATTACAAAAAAAAAAAATCAATGTAAATCATACATGTACATGTAATTCTTCACCACAAACATTTATGTTCTCTATCTTTGAATTGTGTATGGTTCGTCTTCAGCGAAATGGTTGTAAAAAGCTTTGTAAAATATTTTGAGTCAAAGTTTGTTTGTTTTACTTACTATATATATGTTTATATGTAAAGTTCTCATATTTACTTTTTCCTAGAGAAATACTAGTACTGATATTAACAGAAAACTGTTTAGTTTAAAAAGACTAATTAATATTCAATGCAGAATATTTGTATAATCAATAATCGTGAAATTCATAATAAATTATATTCTCGAAATGCTGCAAATATTTAATTCTTCATATTTGAAATAAGTGTCGGATTCTTTTAACCTAAATGAAGTCATCATAGTATTAGTCCAATAGTTGTTATGAAATATATGGACATAAAAAAACAGCATCGCATTTAAAAAAAAAAGCATTAAGAATAAACTTTTCCTTTATGATGAAGAGTGTTACTAATGTTCACAGAATCATTATTTATATTGTCAAATTAAAGCTTAGAATTCTATACAAATCATTTGATTCCATGATTGAATCACCGCATTAACAACATTGAAAAAAATACCGTTATACAAGAGGCGACGGGAAATCGGTGCTCCAATTGTGTTGCATGAATGGGAAACTAAAAATGTGTACTTAATGAATACTTTTCCTCAGTTACTTTATATCAAGGACAACGATGGCGAAAATGCGTTATGTGATGCATCGTGGGTTGGGAACATTGAATTATTCTTTAAATCTATGTTGGGAAAAGGTATTAAAGTTGAAATCACCAGAAATGACGTGAAAACTGTGCTACATCTTTGTTGTATGAACGGGAAATTGGATATTTGTAAATACCTAGTAAATCTTTTCTTCATTTATTAAATGTTAAAAAAAACTCAACTTACAGCATCAAATATTGCTTATAAGTATCAAATCAAATGTGTATAATAATTTTTAGAGAACGCCGTTTCTGAACCCCGAACAGGTCCAGTCCAAAGACTATTTCTACCTACGTAGCTATTAATAGCTACCTAGGTATTTAAAGCTACCAAAAGTAGCTATTTTTACCTACTTTATATAATTTCTGCATTTTGCGACCAAAAGACCAAACGGCGCAACGTGGTGAATACCATATTTTTTGATACGGTCACACTAATGATGAATACGACAAAATCTTGGCCAAAAAATGATTACTTCCTGAATAAGCAAATTTACATTAGTTTCTATGCAAAATTGATAATATACAAAGTTTTCATTTTTTGGCCAAATTTTTGTCATATTCATCATCAGTGTGACTGTATAAAGAAATTTTGTGCTCACCATGTTGCGCCGTTCCTGCATTTGGCCACAAAATGCAAGTAAAGCAGAAAGTAGGTAAAAATAGCTACTTTGTGTAGCTTTAAATACCTAGGTAGCTATTAATACCTACGTAGGTAGAAATAGTCTTTGGACTGGACCTGCCGAAGGAGCCAAAAACGAACGGAAATGCATCTGTAGATAATGCATGCAAATAAAATGTTTATCTATTATTTTTGTTTTTTTTTTTACTTAGGAAGGAATAGCTGAAAAACAACTGATATTTATGATGTGAAGAAACTTGAAATCTAACCATACTTGTGATTTTCAGTTCATGAGAATTTATTTTTGTATCTTTCCAAATCAAGTTTTATGTAGAAACTGGTAGATTTTGTAATCCTGTCATTCTTAGAGAAAATAGATATTTGTTATAAAACTATTGTTCAAAATGAAAAACCATGTTTACTTGATTTTCAAATGAATGAAGATTTAATGTTACTAGATGTTAATACACTATCTTGTTTGCTTAATCCATATAACTTTGAATGAAACAAAACAATCCTGGCAGTAGCAATATGTGTCTTTACATCAGAGACTGTTAGTCTTATTAGAAACAAGCTTACTACAGTTAAATATTTTGTAATATATGGCTAACAACACATTCGCATTTATGTATATGCATTGTGCTTAAGTGTCAGTAAAGAATTTAAATGAATATATTTTCTTTGTTCCCTTCTTGACTGAAACATATGGAGATAACGAATAGCATCCAAGATCAAAGGTCCATAAAACAATACAAAATAATAGAAGCAGAGCAAACACTGACATTAAAACATCGCATGTGGGATCAGGTGCCATGGAGGAGTGAGCAATCCCTGCTGACCGGTCCCTCAGAAAACTTCTAAGTAAAATGACTTATCTTTTCAAAGCAGAATATTTGTATTATCAATAATCGTGAAATTCATGATAAATGATATTCTGGTAAAATTGCATATATTTCATTCTTTATATTTAAAATAAGTGTCGGATTCTGTTAATCAGAATGAAGTCATCAAAGCCTTTGAAACACTTGTGTGTAACCTTATAAGTCCAATTTTTGTTATGAAAGAAGGATATGGAGATAACGAACAATAATCAATCTCAAAGTCCATAAAGCAATACAAATCAGAATCAGAGCAAACACGGACCTCCAAAACATCAGTGGTGGGATCAGGTGCCATGGAGGAGCGAGCATCCCCTGTCGACCGGTCACACGCGCCGTGTGCTCTTTGTCATGATCGGGAAATAATGGAAAAAATCTGCCCTCAATTCAGTGTATAAATAATGGACTAACAATTAGTATGAAAACCGTCAGTCAGCATTTGACACAATGATAAATTGTATATAAAGACATAAGGAACAGTATTGCATTGAAAATGTACAAGAGTAAAATTTTCCTTTATGATGATGAATGTTACTAATGTTCACAGAATAATTATTTATATTGTCAAATTAAAGCGTAGATTATTGTTTTACAAATCATTTGATTCCATGATTTAGTCACCACATCAATAATAGAGATTGAGTAAATAACCATTATATAATTTTGACATCTTGACTGTGCTTATTTTATTTGTTTCATTTCACTTGTACACAAACATGTATCAGTATTTGTCCCGCTGCCATTTTAAAGAAAATCTGATAATGAAATCAATACAGCCTACAAAGAGGGTTCAAGTTCGCAAAAAAAAAATTATTGGCCCAACCAACGAATTTTAATGCTAACAGAAAAGATCTTTACAGGTATTTAAATGTATTTTTAGTAAACCAGTTCCGTCATAATATTGCTCCTCCATGGACATTTATAGTTCTAAAACAAATTGAAATCTGTAAGTACGTATTTCTTTTTTTTATTTCATATTCTTAAAACATGTTAAAAGTGTTCACAGAAACAACGAAAGTAAATATGTTTATGTTTTTTTTTTTCTATTTATCATATCTTTAAAACATGTAAACAAGTGATAATGAGTATCTTCCAGCTACACACAAATTGCTTGTAAATCGTATCAGACAGAAGTCACAGTTTATTTCTTTCAAGTCTCACATTTTCTGGAAAAGGATTTTGTTCTGTTATAAATACATTGAAAACGGAATACGTCCTGTGTGATATTGATCAAATTATAGCATATTCTGTTTATCCTAGCATGCGTGTTGCAACTTGTCCAACGGTGTCAGGAAAAAAATTGACTGGAAAACGAAATTTGCTTTCAACTTGCAACTGTTTTTGTTTCTTTTCGTGTAACGACAAGATGGATTTTGGGATATTTTTTATGTTTGTAAATGTGTATGTTTAGGTATTTGTATATATTAATATAAGTGCTGGGAAAAAGGCTGAGACACCTATGCGACAGGACTGCATAAAGACATTTAAAGTTCTTTTAAAGCTCCATTTAAAAATCACATAAGATCTATTCTCAGTAGGTCTGTTTTGCACCAAGATACATGTACCCCATAACTGCTTGATTATGAGATTTCTCTCGGTGTTTTAAATGTACACTAGCTAAATGACAAGGGTATCTACATAAACGATTGATAATCATAACCCTTGACGGTTTTTAATAGGTAGAATGAGCTTCGGAACACCTGATTTTAAATATTCTTGTGGGTCCTTTACGTCACTACCATTCATATTTTGATCGAACTGAACAACGAGACCAAACATTTGCAAGGGGTTTTTTTTCGAAAAGCTTTATAAAGATTCTGAAAACTTCCACAAGCACTTTTCATGTAGATCACGTAGATTTTTTAAGACAGTATTAAGTTTGGTAGTACTATTCCTGACCATCAGGCCATAGGAGCGGTGAGGGCATAGTATTCACAATTTTCGTTTAATATCACCTGTGGATGATATATACCCAAAAGATTTTGAAATTAGCAAGTTCAGCTGTTAAAATCAGAGAAAAATCTGAAAATATTCGAATATTGAAGATGAAGAATAGTGACGCACAAAACGTGCAATAGGTTATTTGAGTGATTCAAATGACCTAAAAAGATACAAAAAAAGTTTTGAAATAAAAATTGATTATGTCAATCAAGCTTCTTTACACTAACTTGCATTTCAAATGACATTTGTCAGTGCAATCGATCGTATTATGAATGAATTGGCAAAAAACATTTAAGTAAGAAAGAATGAAATGTTTAATATTCAATCGCTTTAATTATTTATAATAAAAATTAGATTTTATTGTTCAATATTTCTTTTTCTAGATCAAACTCAATGAAATGGTATAGAATATATGTAAAACAAGATCATGTCTTGTTCAAAGTACGCCTCTACACCACAAACAACAAACCTAGCACGGGTCTCCCGCCTGATACTGGGACCATGTGCTGACGTCATGAGGGACGTGCTTCTCAGGGAGATACCAGCAACTGACCTGTCTAAAAAAGTACAAAAGTGGATAAATTCTCAAAAGAGACACCTACTCAATACATCTCAAACTGATTTGATTTTCCCACAACCGTCAAATATCTATGGTGGAAACTATTCCGATATGGATATATCCTTACTATATATTCTCTTACGTAATGTGACTTACCTACCTGCACACAGTAAAGGTTGGGATAATGATCCTGACCCTACAGACAGAAGTGTATCGGCAAATATAGAGCGTATAAGGTTCATCAGAAACAAACACTACGGACATGCTGTTGAAATTGGCATACCTGATACCGATTTCCAGAGTGAGTTTATGAACATTCGCAAGATTGCGGAAGATGTTGATGTTTATTTGGGCGTTTCAAAACATCAGAAATCGGTAGACTTTATCAAAACAGACAAGATGGACCCGGAACAGGAAATGGAATGGATAAAACACCTTACAATATTAGGTAAGACTACTGGTATATACATTTAAGGAATACGCTTATTTCAACTTTTATTATACGCGAAGCGGTTAATAAAAAGTATAAACTGTTATGTTATATCGTTTTACATAAGTTGAAATTAATAAGCTTCATTCCTTATAATTTAATTTCAGTGTAGCCAATGAGAAATTAGTTTACTCTAGGAAAAGGCTTTAATGACGCTCTTTTTAACACTGTACAAAAGAGCTATATTTATTGGGTTTTATTGGGTAATTTATGCAGTTAGAGTGATCTGCTCTTAGCTGTAAGATTATAGTAGTTGTTATTTACCATTAATTACATAATTTATGAGATAAAAAGTCTTAATATGTATATATTTCTCTGAGACCAAAAAAAAGTTTCTGTTAGTGTTTAGAGCTTCCTTGAATTAAGAATATTTAAAAAAGTAACGTAACGCTGAGTAATACCTTTTTGACCTAAATCATAGTGACATAGGCAAGTTATGTTAAACAAAATTGATTAAATCTTTTACCCAATCAAATTACTAGTACATGTTGCGACTAAAATTAAATTATTTTGATTCCAAATAAAGTCTATCTCTTTCATTGCATGCAATCAGGTAAAAGACAACAAAGAATATATGATTGGTTCTTAGAACTATATGCATCCTAAATATCGTTGGAGTTTTATTATATGCTTTCATAGGAAATTTCCGCCTAATTAAGGCATGACTTACTTTTTTGAGAAGAATAACTTGAATTAAGATTAATATCATAAATTGATCTCCTTCTTATAAAAAAGAAACGTTTTTAGAGTATGTAAGTATTTTTTTTTTCATAATGTGAAACGTATAGTATCTCCATTTGTTTTACATCCAAATGGATATCATAATAATAATGAAATATTGAGGGAGATCTAATTTTGTGATCATGTCCATACATGAAAATCGTCTGGATATGTGAAATCTTACTATAACATATCTGTAACACACTAAAATAGATAATATATGAAAAGCAGAAAAACGTTAAATACATTTAAAGGCATTTTTATAGACATATATAATATCAATGTCAGTATTATACAAACCTTTAACATAAAGACCTTAATGCAAGTTAACCCTAGCATAACTACATGTATTTCATTTAACAGAGTCGGTGGTCTCAAATGTAGAGGAAAACACCAAAAAAATACACCAAAACACCAAAGAAATACAGAAACTGAAACGTAAGTCATAAGTTGCAGACTGAATACAGAATACAGGAGTTTTTTTAACATTAAATTGCCTTTATCAATCTTTTTATCTTTAAGGCCACACCAATTTAATTTCTTATTCGTCGGACATTTGATTTTAAAAAGTACAAGCGGACAGGCGGTTAAATGATAATATTATTACTTTTTTCTGAGCAATTTTTTAGGCGGAGCATGAAAAAATGTGAGCAGGCAATTATATTTTTTTCTGATATACAGAGTAAGCAGGTTAAAAATACGATAAATAGAGCGGAAATAAACAGAAAAAGAGCACAGAATTCCTGTGGTGCTAGAAATTTAAATTAACATTATTTGTATAGTTTTTTTTCAATACAAGCGCGGGTCCGACGAACACATTTTTTTTATTATTGTGGCCTAATATTTATTATGTTTGCTCCACGTACTTCGTGTGATTTTGAGTTTATATAAAGTACGTATAAACAATGATTTTCTGCTATGTTTACAATTAACAGATAAAATAGAAAACAAGAGGATTGAGAAATTTGGTAAGTTTAGCTTTGATAATACTGCTTTTATCATTTTTGTGAAAATAATAATCAATTAATTAATAATTAATTGTTATCTTTGATAAATTACCCGTTATTGTATGCAAAAAGAGGTATATATATAAGTACATGTAACATAAATAAATATTGCATAAGAATAATGTAGGAAAATTTAAGAACTATATAATTTATTCAGAATTCTTACATTTCTTTTTGTTTTAAAAAGACGAACACTTTCTATAATGTAGTCAAATAATAGGATTGTCCTAAAAAGTTGTAGACAGGTAAAAGAGTTTGTTTCTCTTTGATTTATTAAATTTCTTTCCTTGCTTGATAGCAAGAGTAGCATTTTATGATCAAGCACTTCAAGTTTCATGATGTCGATATCAAATCATATAAGAAAAATATGAAAAAATAAAAAAAGAATATAAGTGTACACCGGCACACGAAAGCAATCGTAAATTGTTTTTTTTTTTTAAAAAAAAAAAAGCCCCGTTTTCCCCCAAACTCCTTTACATTTTACAAAGTAGCCAATATTTTTTGGGAAGGGTTGGTGATGATGGGGGTAATTCAATTTTTTTTTCCCAAAGGGGCAAATTGGGGTTGAAAAATGACGTTTTTTTATGAATAAAGCCCCGTCTTCTATGAACTTATTATCTTTAGTGAGATGATTGGTGGTGTATGTAGATGTGCAGTAAGGTTTTGGAATTTTATTTGCCCCGGGAGTAAAAAAATGATTTTTTTTATGCAAAAAAGACCCGTTTTCCCTGAAATCCTTCTATATTTTACACAGTAGTCATCATCTTTTGGGTGGTGTCATGTTGATGTTCAGTAAGGTTTCGGAATTTTAAGCCCCTTGGGGGGGAAAAATTTGGGGGGGAAAATTATGTTTTTTTTTGCAAAAAGCCCTGTCTTCCCTAACTCCTCCTTAGAAGAGTTAAATATTTTGAAAATTAGGTAAAACATAACGTCAAGGGGTAAAAAAAGCATTGCATGCTGGGGAAAAATCTTGAATTGTATGAGTAATTAATGTACACGTACATGTCAAATGAAGAGTCAGTCATATTTTTCTCAATCAAAAGTTATAAGCAAATTATGCATCATTTTTTAAAAGTAGGTAAGGCTTCAAAGTCAAGGTCACAGAGTCAAAATGATTGATTTGGAAAAGGGTTTAAACACAGGTAATAATATACATGCATGTATAATTAAAGCCCCAACTTTTCTCTTTCAAATTATGAATTTAAAACATTTTTTTTTTTAAAATAGGGAAACTTCAGGTCACATGTAAAACAAATCATGCCATTCTCACAGGTAAAAATTAAAACATAAATTTAATATGAATGCCTTGTCTCTTCTCATTCAATAAATATGACTGTGATACCAAGGTTTAAAATTTTTTGAGACGATACAGGAAAATACAAATTAATATTTCTATGTGAATTGGGGGGAATTGGAGTGGTTTAAAATTTAAAAATTAAAAAATTTTCAAAAAAATGGAGAAAAGTTATATGATAAAGAAACCAGAAAAGCTCAAATGAGTGTTTTTAAAGGGTAATTACAATGGTTACAGTATT